>NC_143574.1:38341778-38645438 GCF_054136105.1 Typopeltis vanoorti
TATGCTTCCAGTTTGACCAATTCTTCGTTAGTCAACTCCTCAGTGGCACTTCCTATGAGTTGAACTATGTCGCCATCATTCACTTCAAGATTCAAATCGTTTGCTAGGCGCATTATTTCTTCACTCAATTTACAAACGTCTTCAATTTTTTCAAAACTTCCAAAATCGTGCACAAACCTTTATAATGTCTTTTTCCATATGTCACTCACACATTGAGAGGTCACTTCATCCCAAGTCATAGCAATATTTTTAATAGCATGATAAATATTGAATTCTTTCCAGAATTCCATGAGAATCTGGTCATTTCCTTCAGTAGCAGAAACGGCTTGTGAAAAAGTTCTCCGTAGATAAATAAGCCTTAAACACTGCAAGAATTCCCTGATCCATTGGCTGGTGCAATGAAGTAGTGTTTGCAGGGAGAAGCATGACCTTGAGCTTGGTGAAGATCACCGATATAAGATGGATGAACTGAAGCATTATCTGGAATTAATAAAATTTTAAATGCTACATTTCATTTCACACAACAGCTTTCCATTTCACTCACAATAACAGTTAATTAAGGCATTCACAAACAATTTTTGAGTCATCCATGATTTCTTATTGCTCCGATAGGGAACTGGAAGGGTATGCTTCCTAATGTTTTTGAAGGCTCGTGGATTCTTTTGTGTCATATCACAAAAGGTTTCAGTTTACATCCAGCCACATTACCCCCTAACAGAATCGTAACACGGTCTTTAAGAGCTTCGAAACCAGGCATGTATTTTAGCTTTTTGTGGAGGAATTGTCCACTTGGGAATTTTTTCGCAAAACAAGAAGGTTCATCCATATTAAATATTTGCTGTGGCAAATAATTTTCCTCCATAATAATTTTATACATGTTCTCCACAAACTCCTTGGCAGCCTTCTGATTGGAACTTGCAGATTCACCATACATTTTCACGTTATGCAGTGCAAAAACGCTACTTGAATCTCATGAACCAACCTGAAGAAGAGTTGAATTCGTAGTCATAATCGGATCCTGTTTCCTCCTTCAACATGTTGAAGAGACTTAGCGTCTTAGAGGTTATGGTCATAAGTGCTAAGGGATATGCACTTTTGGTTCTAGTTCTCTATACATGATGCAAGTAGCTATTCCAATCACCGACAGGACTTTGTCGTTGCTTCGTCACTGTCATTGAACCTTGAACTTGCAATTTCATTTCAAGATCAATTGCTTGTCTCTTCTTGTGTGATTCTTCACTAGGTTTCTTAATTGGGCATGTAGGGGTCATGTTTCACAAAACATTGCGAAATAATTAAAGATAAATACACAAATCACATATTTTTTAAACACAAAATCAACAGAGGAACTTTTGAAGCCACGTGCTGACTGCTGAGGAAGGTTATCGCTGAATGTGCTGTTGCCACTGCATTGTTGCTAAATAGAAACCTTTTTACTTTACGCTTGCTTGAGTCTTGTTTGAAAGAATAGTGGAAAATGTTATTTATTCCATTATGGGATCATGGATGTAACTCGGATGGACTTAAGTCGAGGGATGACATATAGATAATCCTCACCAAATATTAAATCCCCGCCCCCAGAATAGACTACGCTCAATCTATCACTATTCTATATATCAAAAGTACATCAGAAAAACCAACAAAAATTCTAAAAAATGTGACATTACAACTACTTACAGACCATATAGGAAATTGGTATATTTTATCTACTCCTCAAAAGACTAGCCACAATCCTGAGACCTTCCAGATGTTTTCCAGGGTCCCTGTAGTTTCAGTGTCCTACTATCGCCAAACAGGCAGAACAAGCAATATCAGAATTGTGGAACACAAGGACTAGATCTGGTTAAACCAGTACAGCCACTCAGGATGACTTGCTGACCATGCATTTTACACCAACCACAAGACACACTGGAAGAAGGCCACTTTACTGTGCCACGGGGAATATAAGTATTAGATATTATTATTCGGGACACCTCATTTCTAGAATCTGTCTCAGCTTCAGAAACTATCCAAATCTCAAGTAGCTTGGTTGCATTAAGTTGTCCTCAAATTGGGAAGCACTCATCCTCCAAACTTCAGCCCAAGATCAATGGACACTCATCTCAGCCCTCTAGGGAACACTATTTAGGATTTCAGGCTCAGCTTTGGTTGCCATGCTTCAGGCTCATTTACTGATTGTTAGTTCCTGTATGAACATGTCATATGGTACTGGGTTCCCTGATGATGACAATCTGACTGCTGAAATAATGGAAGTATTAATTTCATTTGTTATAATTAATAATTAGTTAACTTTGCAATTTCCTTAAGAAATAGTTCGTGATCCATTTGTCTCTATAGCTGAATTCTTATCCAGGTTATACAACAACTCTTGAACCTCATGCACCTCTATCTCTTCTGGTTGAATCTGGTTAAATTATATTCCGAGATTCAGTCATCCACATTCAGCAGAACAAAAAAATTCTCTTGAGATGCCTTCAGCTTGTACAGTCAATTTCTTTTCGTACATACTCTGGTATTCCTTAGCTTTCCATTCAATATTTGTAATTTTTCTGTCCTGCAGTTTCTATATTTCATAATTGAAATGTATAATACTATACATGCATATGCAAGTATAATGCATAGCGTCACAACACTCCTTGGCAGCCTTCTCATTGGAACTTGCAGATTCACCATACATTTTCACATTATGTAGTGCAAAACGATGCTTGAATCTCATGAACCATGTTAATTCACACATGGTGAATGTATGCATGTTAATTTTCAAATGCAAGCATATGCAAGTATAATGCAAAGCATTATACACATCTGAAAGGATATGAGTTTTGCATTATTGGATCTTAAGCCAATTAATTTGAAGTCATTAGCCTCTGTATACAAGTAGCCTAGCTGTGAAGATACTTCATGTGCAAACTTTGTTTGTTTACAGTGGACAAAGAATTAACCATGAATATAATTTCTTGGTAAGTTTAATTTAAATCTGGTTGATAGATTTTAGTGAAGTAATCACTCATTATTTCATCAATCCCATAAGTATCTGACACAAGGGAACCATCTTCCTTCACTACAGTTATTCTTCCGCATTCTTTTCTTTCTTTTATATTTTCCTTATTATGTAGCATAATCCTCAATGGCTTTAACAGGCCTTTAAGCCCCACAACCTTCCAAGCATGCTTGGATTTCGTAACCGAAGTATGAGGATAGGATGACTATCCTATGTCATCCCTATGCCTCTAAGTATTCCCGGCTGTATCCTTGTGTGTTCACGGGGCCGGTTTGCCTGCTTGTGGAATGAAACCCCCCCCCCCCCAGATAATCTGGCAGAAAAAACCCTGCTGTCCATGACCAAGATCGGCTAACTTGGCTATGGCTGAGGAAGATCCTTAAGCTCCTCACGTCGGTGATGGGAATCAAACCTAGGATGCTCCTTCCCAAGGCATATGGTTGTGAAGCGCAAAGCAACTAGGCTAACTGCAAGGACAATATAGCATAATAACAAGCAAATTTTCTTTGATTGCCTTTAGCCTGCAATGTCAATTTCTTTTCATACTTACTCTGATTTAGTTTTCCATTCAATATTTGTAACTTTTCTGGCCTGTGGTTATAGAGGAGGTGTTCAAAGCCCTGTAGCAAAAAATGTATTTGACAAAATTCAACCAAAGCTTGGTGTAAGGACATCCTGGAACATGGGATTTTTATTTACAGAAGATAAAAATGGTACAAAATACTGCCACCAGGG
Organism: Typopeltis vanoorti; assembly: GCF_054136105.1. NCBI lineage: Eukaryota > Metazoa > Arthropoda > Arachnida > Uropygi > Thelyphonidae > Typopeltis > Typopeltis vanoorti. The sequence goes on from NC_143574.1 coordinate 38,345,515, forward strand.
GACATTTGGCAATATAAGCACGTGGTTTAGGAATAATTAGACAGTAACAGCTAGAAAAGACAACAATTCAATTTGTGTTCGTATAACTTACAGATGTGGTTCAACATGTCCTCCTTTCAGATATTCCAAGAACTGCATTCTGTGAATTACACTTTTCACAGCAGAATGCAACAGATCCGCATTGATTTGGCTTGCATGCTGCATTATTCTGTCTTTCAAGGTTGCTAAATCAGGAACATATCCTTCACACACCAAATGTTTCAGACAGCCCCATAATCAAAAGTCACAGGGTTGAGGTTAGGTGAATGAGGTGACCATGCTGTGGGAAATGAAAGACTAATCACTCTGTGATCTATGAAGTGTTTTCGTAACATTTGCTGTACCGGCAATCCAACATGAGGTGGTGTTCCATTCTGCATGAATTTGGTTGAGTCGAGGCATCTTTCCTGCTCCTGATGCAGTTGCGAAATGAAAAAGTTGTGCAGCATCACTCGACACCTAACAGCAGAGATGGTACAAGTCACTGGTCCAGTCAGGAGAAGTTCTTTTTTATTATTATTATTATTCCTGACACCTCCAAGGAGTCCGAAGACTCATCGTGGAAGGACACCTACAACTGTCTCAACCATTACACCAAACCTCTACTATGAATCAACTCCATCAACGCCATCTACTGCCCACCTCGACCACCATCACAACTAGTATTTTTTGTCTGTAAATTGTGTGTGTGTTCTGAAGGGCCGATTTGTCTGTATGCAGGATGAAAAACCCGAGTTTCCGGGAGAAAAACCCTGCTACCTCCGTATGAGATCGGCTAACTCACCTTCGATTGAAATCGTCCAGATAAAGATTCCTCCTGTTGCGACGAGAATCCGTACTTTATTCTTCAATAAAATACGGATCGATAATAAACAATGCAGTCAAATTACACCACACACATATGAATTTTGGTGAGTGTACAAGGGTGTGATTGAACACATGGGGGTCATTCGCAACACAAATACGGAAGTGTGCTGCATTTGTGCTGACTGTTTAGATAAAAATGTGCATTGTCACTCCACAAGGACTTCCACAGCCATGTGTCATCCACTTCCATTGGAGCTAAGAACATCAGGAAAAACTGTGGTTGAGTTTGTTTGTTGCAATAAACATGCAACAAATAATTGATGGCAGTTTCAAATTTGTCAACTTGCTGAGGAATAGCTCACTTGTGCCCTTGTTCTGGCCTAACTGCTAGAGATATGATATTTTGAAATTGTAAAATAATTTTTTCAAGATTTGTTATCATCAATGGACCTTTTCTCCTATCCTTGAAACACCGAAATTTTCGACGTGCAGCATTAGTGTTACCGCATTCTTGAGAGTAAAGCTCGACTAGCAATGCACGTTCCAGTAAGGTGAGATCCATAGTACTTCAGTCTTATCAAAATGACACGAATCCATTTCGGTACTTCTTATATCCACCAGCTAGTCGGTAGAAACAGGGAGATTATGGAAATTGTTGGATTGTGATAGAGTGGAATTTTAGGAACTCCTATTTTATCACAATCTAACATACATTTCCAAACAAAAAAAGGTATGAATATAGATGATTGCCTCTGAGTATAAATTTTATGCTATGTAAATATATCAAGCAAGTTTCACTATGAGAGATTAAAGAAGTGTGTATTTTGTACCATTCACAAATGAGTTGAAATCAATAATGAAAGTGCAAAACATTAGCAGAGTTTTATAAAATAATATGTATTAATAGATATACAATGTTAGCACAAATTCAACATGAGGGGGAGAGTGAAGTCCAAAGGTCACGGAGCAGTGACGTGAGGGAGCGGCTCGCCCCAAGCAAACAGCGTGACGTCAGCACACGTACGATAGCAGGGGAAGGCCGGACGCCGTGACGTAAGACCACGTGAGAGTTGGCTGGACATCGCAAAATGCGAGAAATGCCGAGGAAAAAAGAGGGAAATATAAGGGTCATGCAACCCTGAAAAAAGGCTTTTTGTTCCTGGATCTCTAAGTGGTCGTCCCGCGGTGGTGAAGGGTGGCAGTGCCTCCATACCGGAAGATTCCGATTAAGGCAGCAGCGGAACTCGGCGGTCGTATCTCCGCAGAAGAAGTAAGCCCGGAAGTCCATAGAAGGCTAGATTCCGGTAGACCATTGATGCGATACAGAACCAAGGAAAAGATAAGTAGACTTTATTTCTGTTTCATTGAATGTGAATGAGAGATTTGTGCCACGTTGATAACGTTGATAAAGCAGAAAAGGGAACATTAATGATACTGAATAAGACTGTGTTGTTATGGTTTAGAGAGGGTTGCCTTTAATCTTACTGCCTATCATTGTGATAAAGTTCATTTAATATGTTGTAAGAAGTTACAATATGTTTAGAGTGAGGAATTGCTAATTTATAAAGGGATTGTAAAAGATATAAATGCTATATTGTGTGGTCTGACAGAACTACTGAGATTTAGAAAGATTGTGATAATCATGCATGACTAAAGTATTTAAGAGTATAAATAAGATTCTTACTTAGGAAAACTATAGCATAATCAGTTTATAAGTATATTTGTAGCACTGTAATATTTTAACTCTGTCCTGACTGTCAGGAACTCCCTTAAGATGGGAATTAAGCTAATAGTATTGAATGTACATACTTTTGATATATAATAAACCTTGTTTTTTGTATCTAACTAAGACTATCTGTGAGTTATGGAATCCAATGCACCTCTTATAAAATATTACGAACCTATGCGGGACACTACAGAAAAGTAAAGTTTGGCCACATCTGCAAAGTTGCTAGGTATCATTTAAGTACTGTCCTGACATTACCTCTTGATTGTTAATATTATTAATCTAATAGTGCTAAGTGGCGCAGCTAAATATAAATTTTCTTGGCGTTTTATGAGAGGTAGATCTCAGACACTCTGATCCTCTGGTGTTGCCTTGATCTCGAGGAAGTTCCATTGTCCCTCAGAGGTACCACGTGATATCCTATTGAGAGCATAACGGGGATTTGACCCAAAGACCAAAGAATAGTTATAATAGTAGAGCGTCGACACAACACAAATATCATGAGATTCTAGCACCAATTCTCCACTAGTGGCAGAATTTTTGTACTCCTTGTTGTTTTTTTTCTGTAAATCAAAATCCCATGTGACAGAGTGTGCATACACCAAGTCTGACTTGAATTTAGTCCAATACAATTTTCACTCATGGCTCTAAACACCTCCTCTTTAATCATGGCCATCCTGAATTTCATAACTCATCGCTCTTTTATTTTTAATTTTTAAAGGATAAACTCAAAGAATGTTATTAAAGCTTGTCCACAGCAAGCTTTTACAAACATTCATGACAACAGTGAGATTCAACATCTCAAAAGTGTTGGTTGGAGAGAGTACACTAATCACTTGGTCAGCAAGGCTGATAACAGTTTTCTCACAATATTCTTTCCACATCATCTTTTTTTCTGAATCTATAGCTTAATGTGAAATTATGAGAAATAGAAGAAAAGAAATCATGGGAAAATTTGTTGCAAAAAATTGTAATAAAGAAAACTCCGGAAAAAAAAAAAACGGTAAAGACAAGAAAAAAAGACATCACAGGAAATAACCAAAAAGATATTGGGAAAAACAGAACAAAGAAATTGACAGGACTAGAACATAAGAAATTGGGAGAAAGCAATCACATAAATAAATTATTATTATTTTCATTATTATTATTTCAGCTCTCCATGGAGTCAAGAGACTCATCATGGGAGATCCTTCCAAGGAAACACAAAGCCTTTCAAGGAAACACAAAGTTCTTTCTCTCATCACTCTATCATGCAATGAATTCCACGGTTCAACCACCCTCCAAGCAAAGAAACCATTCCTCACCCTCTTGTTCACAGCTTCCTTTCCTAACTTCCAGGGATGGCCCCTTGTCATTGCTCCTTCCCACTGTTCCACCAAACGAAAGAGCTCCCCAGTGCCTACCCTGTAACCACATCAAAACAGTTTAAAATTCTCAATCAAATCACCTCTCCTTCTTCTATCAACCAAACCCTGCAGCCCACATTCCTCAGCTGATCCTCATAATTAACATTGCAGGGTCTCCTGAAACCATCATTGTTATCTGCCACTGTACCCATTCCACAGATAATTTATCCCATTGAAATCCTGGGGACCCAATTTGAGAACAATAATTTAAGTGTGGTCTAATCAGGTTCTTATACAACAGAATGATAACCCTTTTACCTCAGCAGGTCAGTATCCTTCTCAATATGGCAGAAATCCTCTGGGTTACCTTCACCACCTTTGCAATATGCTTCCTGAATTTCAGTTTCTATCAATCATCACTCCCAGATCTCTTGTCTTCCTTACTCTGTCCAGTACTGCCGTTCCAATTGAGCATGCAGTCTCCCACCGATGTAACCCATACTTCAAGACTTTACATTTTGCTGCATTAAACTGATACCTCCATTCATTTGTCCATCTGTCTAGTTCATTCAAATCCTACTGCAGGGCTGCCACATCTGCACTATTACTAATAACCCTTCCCAGCTTCACATCATCTGCAAACAACTGGATATCCCCTTGCAATACATTCCCAATGTCATTGATATAAAGTTTAAACAGTGGAGGTCTCAGTACTGAGCCCTGTGTAACCCCACTTGAAACCTTCTGCCTCCTTGATATTGCCCCACCATACACAACTCTCTGATACCTATCTGACAACTAATCATGAATCCACTTGAGTAACCCGAAATCTAAACCCATGTGCTGCAACTTAGGTATCAGCTTATCATGTGGCACCCTGTCAAATGCCTTCGCAAAATCCAAAAAAATGGCACTACACGCCTTTCCCTTCATCAACTGCTCTTGTCACTTTATTATAAAAGGCAATCATATTACTAAAACAAGAGCGTCCCTTAACAAATCCATGTTGATTCTCACAGAAAACATTACTCTCATCTGCCCAATGCTGTATATGGTCCCTTACTAATTTCTCCAAGACAGCAACTACTGATGACACACAAACTGGCCTGTAATTAGACACTTCCAGTCGCTACCACTCTTATGCAATGGCACTATAGTTCGCCCACCGATTAGAAATCCCTCGACACTTCTGCGCATGTCAGAAATAGGAGAATCCATTCCGATAATAGGGTAATCATTCCGTATTGTGGGATGAGTTGTTTATTATTACAGGTCAGAAAATTAACTTCTCTTTTATGATTATTGTAGTTAACTATTTTGCTTGTATAACAGTTGGAAAAATTTACCTATAAAGCACGTGATTTCGCGTGTTGGCGACCAATCCATACGTCCTTCATTTCTTTCTCCACTTCAGCATGAATCGACTATTCTTGGCAAAATGCCAACTAGGGACTTACCAACTGTGGGCGAACTATATCTTACCTTCCTTCCATTCTTTTGATACCTTTTCCATAGCAAGACTTACATTGAAAAGCCAGGTCAACGGTCCTGTCAGTTCTTTGGCACATTCTCTCAAAACTCATGGTGAAATATCATCCAGTCCCACAGCTTTACTGACATCCAGAGTACTCAGTATTTGGAACACCCTCTCCTCTTGTACCTCTAAACCTCGAACCTGCCCTATCCCTCTAGTATTAAAACCTATTTCTTGAGGATGAAATACTCCAATAAAGTGTTCATTCAACAACTCCACTATTTACTCTACATCAGTCACTCTATTTTTATCCCACAATGTCATTCATCCACAATCATTTCCCCTCCTACTGGCCACATCGATAAAAAATTCCCTAGGATTTTCTTTGGATCTTAGGGCCAACCTCTACTGATATTCCAATTTTGGTTTTCTCACCATACTAGTCACAAATCTGGCCTGAGTCTTATACTCTTAATTTATCTGCTCTCCACCCCTCTCCTTATATTTCTTCCATAAACCCTTTTTCACCTGCAGTTCCTGTTTGATTTTGTTTGCCATCCATTTTACTCAAAATCGTGTGCTCTTCTCCACTCGTGGAATACAGCTTACTATTGCTGCTAACAAATATTCCTTCACAATTTCCCAAGAACTAATGATGTCCTGGTCTTCCGATTCTGCCATGCATGGAACTTTCCCAAGTTGATATCTAAGACTGTTATAATTTCCCGCCTTATAATTCCACATACGTTTCCTTTTCTTTGATAATCTTGTGTGTGTCTATTCATCTTCCAAGTCAAACCCACATGGACACTCTCTCCAACTGGGGGGAGAGTTGTCATCTTCGTTATTATCAGCTCTTGGGATGCTATTACCAAATCCAAAAGTCTTGAAAACCTTTTGTTCCCTCTATTAGTTGTTGCCTAAGAAATTTGTCCCTCAAGATGTCTAGAAATTCTAATCACCTATTACTATATGCATTCTCCTCTCCTCACTTTATAATGCTGTAGTTAAAATGTCCCATAACAATCATTCCTCTTGCCTTTGCCAAGCTGAACTGCCTAAACATATCCTGCTCCCCACCCTCTGTGCTCCTTGGCTTGTAGCAACATCCCACTAAATATACTGTCTTGCCAACCTCAACCACACAGCATATGATTTCAAAACCATTAGAATCACTGCCATCCAAAGCTTACACTTTTAAAGAACATAAGTCATCACTTATCGTAAGAAGTACTCCACTACCGCGTTTTCCCTTCATATCCTGCTGAAAAATGTACCCTGTAACTTCTATTCCTGTTATTACATCACCTTCCCTCAACCACGCCTCAGAGATCCCAATAATCTTTGGTTTGGCTGATGCTATCAGCACCACCAATTCATCTCTTTTATTGCAGGTACTTCTGGCATTAATATAAAGCATAAAAATGTCACTGCTTCTATGCCTCTCATTATCCCCTCCAGACCCCACTGGACTCAGTGTTATGTGATGTCGTCCTTCCCCCAAGCACCCATTCCCAGAAGAGGTCACCCCTGCTACCACCCACCGTGGGAATTCTAGTTTCCCGGCATTAGAAGACCGACTCGTTCAGAAAACAGCAATTATCTCCAGATGACAATGTCCTTCCTCATTCAAATGCAAGTGGTCTCTCGCATACAGTTCCTTTCTGTTCTCAAATGCCCTCCAAACATTAACTTATTCCAATTCTCTGTTCTGACACATTCTGGGTATTATGCTATTTATTATTACTGCTCTTCAGCTCAACTCTTCACTATCACACCTGGCAACAAACACAGAGTCTTTCCTCTCTGAATTTTCTTTTGTACAACCTCAAACAAGAATCTTAGATCTCTTGCCACCCGATTTACATTGCCTTTCAAGTCTTTGGTGCCCACCTTCACAATAATTTCATCCACCCTTTCACCGCTCTTAATTGCCATAGCAACACTCTCTATCGTTCCTCTTGGCAATCACTCCTCACACATCCTATCTTGCACAACTGATCATCGAGTCGCCATACATCACAGCTCTTACCACTCTGTTCCTTGATTCTTCACCTGTTTCCCTCACCCTCTCTCTCTCTCTTCTAACTGTTTCCATCTGTATTCCTCCTACTTACATACTGTCCTGGCTTCACTCTATCCCTGGTTCCTGCTCTTCCTCACATTCTTCTCATTCCCTCTCTCTGACTGTTTCCATTCTCTCCACTTGTATCATTCCCATAACTCTCTCTCTCTCTCACTGCTATTCTGATTCGTCTTGCATTCATCTCTTCCATTCCCCTAATCTCATCTCATTCCTGAGACATTCCATCCACCTACTCTTTCAGCTCATCTATCTCTCTCTGCAAGTCAGTCACTCTTGTTTGCTATTCATCCTCACAATCAAGACTATCTCCAAAAACTTCACAATCATTCAATCCTTCCACACTCCCCACTCTTATTTTTTCATTCATATTTCTCTCGTTATTCTCACCTTCTATCACACAACTTGTCTCTCGAAATTCTCCCGCTCCTGACACAAACGAGGTCGATTATAGCAACATATAAGTCACTAAATTCCTCCCATTGCCTACATATATGCGCTCCTCTCCCCCTTCTCTTACCCCACATATCCAGCTGCTGGGATGCATACATACCATAAGCTCCGCATGCCACAAAATACTGTAGTATGTTACTCAAAATAGAGTCCTTAAACGAGGGAGGACTTGGTGCATGCAATTGGGAATTGGAGCTGCAGCCATCATTCAAACTGTGCCAAGAAACTACTACAACTAAATGCAGAATACTATGTTCTACTGTAAGTTAATTTACTTATGTGATACTATAAGTATAAACTATATTTAACTATACTAAATCAGGAAACTTCTCTTCTCTTCCACTGCACATGCATCCGAATCTGACTTAGCCTTCTCGGTAACCCCAAAAATAACACAATATAAACAAGAACTAAATTCCAAAAGCACCACCGCTAAGGACTTGTGTTACTGAGAAAAAATGTAGCACAATTCGCAACAGAAGTCACACTATACACTATTTAAAAAATACTTTTTTTTTACCACAATTCACTTATAACAAAAAAGAAATCATAAACAAAGATATAACTGAGGAAATTGCTGCAAACTGAACAAATGAAATAAAAAGTAATCTCTAGAACAGACCAGAGGGAATTTAAAAATAAATAAATTAAATTAAATTAAATTTAAAAAAAAACCACAAGAAATAGAACAAATGAAATCCCCGGAAACAAGAACAAAGGAAATGGCAGTAAATTGCCCAGTGATTACAGAATACAAAGAAATGGCAGGAACTATACACAAAGCAAATAACATTACGACATGAAGGAAAGAACTAGACAAATACGAAATTTTAAAAATGGAAATCCTGAATTATTGTTGAAATTTTGGAACACATTATACTAGCTTATATTATTGTCCGTTACTTGATTTTCATTATGAACTAAATATCTTCATATAAATTAAAGATGCCAAGAAATTATATTGTTGGTTTAATCCGTTGAGTCCTTCAGAAGGTGAGACTGTATTCAGATGATATGAGGTACCAGCAAAGAAAAGATAAGTTTACGTTATTAGTTATTACAGTTTTTACTTTAAATTGTGGGAATCTAAGCTACATAGAACATATAGTTCATGGGTAATTTGGTTGAGAAATTTGTATGTAAACGTAATATTTCAGTTATAGTTTGTATAGCTCAGTGGATGTGGTGTTTGCACACCATGGCGCTTGACCGCACGAAGGAAGACTTTGTTTCGAATCTAGTCGTCGACTACAGGAAAATTTTCTAAGCCTTTTTTTTTTTGACTGGTTCCTGAGTTAGTTGATCTCTGGCACAGGCAAGCGGTTTTTTCCCCCCGGAAACTCGGGTTTTTCGTCCCGTAAACTCAAGAAAATCGACCGTAGAACCCACATTATTTCAGACATTAAATATATTGTGTTAGGGTTAGGGACCACGAGATGGCGGCACTTGTTGAGCCATCTCTCTTCACTGCGTGCTGCTTAATTAGTGATAGCCTTGGGCCAGCTATCTCTGATTGGCTGCCAGTGGAGATTGAACTGCCCACTCAATCTCCAAAAGTTAGATAGGGCTAAACAGCCTCGCCTACTCCCTATACGGGAATAAAAAGGTGTTAGCTGATTTTTTTTTTTTTTAATAGTTTGTAGTATTCTTTGTGCAGTGTTTAAAACAGTGGCATAGCCAGAGCTTTTCCACCTGGGTTGTTTCCTGAGTTTACCGCCCTCTCAGTACTAAAAAAAGTCAAAACGACGCATAGGGAAATAAATGAAAACACTATTATTTAAATTAAGGGGATATTTAATACCACATTATTTCAAAGCCGAATAAGAAACTCTAAGATAGAAATCCAAGAGTTTCATGCAGAATATAGCAAGCTATAAAAAGTTCGGCGAGTCCAAGCGTAAGCAAATACCTGGGTAGTAATACTGGGCAATTCGTAGTAAAGGTGTATAAAGCTAGGATCACTATTCTTAGTATTAACCTTAATGTAAAACTCATCCCCTAGGAGATGTATGTTGTTTTACATTAAGGGAGATAGGTCACTACCCAGACCGGTTTCAAACTTTATTGAGGTCTCATCAGTGAGTAGGTAGACCAATAAATAACAAGATTGTAGTAATAATAGCTTTATTACTTTACCTTATGAGTTGTTAAAGAGATGCACAAATAAATTAATGAAATAAAGAGCCAAAAGGCTTCACTTTGGTGATGTAAAAATTATTTAAATTAAGGAGATATTTAATCCTGAAGATATTTTCAGGTGCAAACTTTGTTTGCCTACACTTGGATAAAGGATTAAACTAAATTCATTATAGTTCAGTTACTAAGTGATCATTTTGTAAAGATGTACCATTTCAGTTGTGATACTGGAATGACAGATGGGAGAGTGAAGAAATAGAAATGCTTCATATATTGCAGAACCTTAAGGCGAATTGCCATAGGGTTAGATGGAATGTCCACCCATGTGTTATGAGAATGTGCAAGAGAATTAGCACCTCCTGACTAAGATGTTTAATTCAAGCCTCATTTTGGTAAAGTTCCAATAGAGTGAAAAGGGGGGGGGGAAATAATTCCACTACATAAATGAGGCTAACACAGAAATAACAAATTATAGGCCAATCAGTACATCCAGAGTGGTGGTTAAGGTTTTGGAGAAGTTGATAAAAATCAGAATTCAGGACTGGATGTCCCATACTTCATAAGGGACAACATTATTTTGTGAGGGTTTAGTGTTGCCTTAGTAATTTACTTACTTTCTATAATAAAGTAACAGTGAAGTTGAATAGAGGAAATGCTTATGGCAGAATGATTTTAAAAAATGCTGAGGGTAGAGAGGTAACCGAATCAGTTGATATAGTGGAATTACTGAGCGAGCACTTTGCAAGAGTATATCATCCAGGTGGTGACATTGCAGGAATGGAAGAACCAACAGCTTATACTGGAATTGTGATGAATGAAGTAGAGGTAACTAGTCTATTACAGAACCTGAAGGTCAATACATCTGTGGAATTGGATGGTATACCAGCTTGTGTCAAACGTGAAGCGGCTAAAGAATTGTCAGTGGCTTTTCCCATTTTGTTTAATTTGAGCCTCGTGTCTGGGTCAGTCCCAAGGGGGTGGAAAGAGGGGAAAATAGTTCCACTGCATAAAGGTGGTTCCAAGACTGCTGTTGTAAATTACCGACCGATTAGCATATTAGGAATCATTGTCAAGGTCTTGGAGAAAATAGTCAAGAGGAAAATACAAGATTGGATAGATGGAAATGGGATACTGTATCGGGGACAGCATGGTTTTGTTTAGGGTAGGTCATGCCTTAGTAACTTGCTCACATATTATAACACAGTGACGGCTCAAATGGATAAGGATAATGGGTTTACAGTGATTCCACTGGACCTTGCTAAGGCCTTTGACAGGATACCACATGGAATTCTAATCAGTAAATTGCAGCACATGGGGATGGATATAGGGTTGGTGAGATGGATAGGAGGGTGGTTGACAGAGAGATATCAGAGAGTGGTTTATTCAGGAGTAGAGTCCACAAGATGGCCTGTGACTAGTGGTGTGCCACAAGGATCTGTTCTTGGACCACTGCTGTTTAATTTGTTCATTAATGATATAGGAAAGGATCTGAGAGGAACGGTTCATTTGTTTGTAGATGATGCAAAGTTGGGTAGGGCAATAGCGAATGCAGATGATATCAAAATTTTGCAAGATGATTTGCATAGATTGGAGGTCTGGGCTAAGGAAAATGGATGTCAATTTAATGTGGCAAAATGTAAGGTTATACATTTTGGGGTGAAAAGATTAGCAGCAGTTTACTACATTCGTGGAACTGTACTCCAGGAAATTGATGAGGCACGAGATTTAGGAGTGTTGGTGGATATGGAGTTGAAATTTAGGGGGCACATTGCAAAAGTGGCCAAATCAGCTCATCAAATCACTTGGTTGCTGAAAAATATGTTGACAAGCAGAGACAAGCAGGTTATTGTTCCTCTGTATCAAGCCTTGATAAGACCCATCTCGACTACTGTGCCCAGATTTGATCACCTAGGTTTCTTCTTGATGGGGAGGAGGTTGAGAGGATCCAAAGGCGAGTGACCAAGATGATAGCAGGTCTGTGGAATAAACCTTATAAGAACAGGTTGAGGATTTGTGGGTTGCAAAAATTGGTTGATAGGCGGAGGAGGGGAGATATGATTGAGACATTCAAATTACTGAAGGGTTTCTATAAAATTAATTCAGAAGATATTTTTGAGAACAGGGATGGTTGTGGGAGGACTAGGGGACATCCATGGAAACTGGGCAAAAGTGTGGTTAGTAAGGGTGTAAGAGCTGGGTTCTTTACTTTTAGAGTGGTGAATGAGTGGAATAGGCTACCAGAGTCTGTGGTGGTTGCTGTGACAGTGAATGAGTTTAAGGCGAGGTATGATAGATACTGTATGAATGTCGAATAGTTGTGATGAATATGATTTGGGGCCTCCCTCGATGAGTCTAAGGACTCCCTGGAGTTGCCCGTAATAATAGTAGTAATAATAATAATAATAATAGTATACATTGATGCTGTTATGTATTTCTTTGTAAGTTCCCATGCAGCATTTATTTCCTTACAGCTCAACTCCTCATTCCATGTTATAGCTCCAATTTTTTTCTCCTAAGCTTGTCATAATCACCAGCCTTATAATTCCACATATCTTTTCCTCGCAAAAGCCTGCATATTACTTCATGATCACTTTCACCAACTGGAGGAAAATGGGAAACCCCTCCAATAATTACATCCTCTGATGAAATGATGAGATCTAGAACTCTTGATCCTTGCATGCCTTTCTTTACACGCTGCCTGAGATAGTTATCTGTCAAGAACTCGAGAGATGCTCTCTCTTCATTCCAATCTATATCGCCAGAATTAAAATCAACTACAATAATTACCCTTCCTTTGTTCACTAATCCAAGTTGTTTAAACATTTCTTTGTCACCACCTTCCACATTCCCAGGCCTATAGCAATATCCAACTAAATATGTCTTCCTCTCTACCTCCATGTTACACCATACTGTTTCATATCCATTGACACTATTTCCCTCTTTCAGTCTATCTTAAGTGGACTTAATTCCCCTGCTATCTTCAGCAGCACTCCTCCTCCCTTCCTGCCTTTCTATCCTCACGAAAAATACTGTACTCTTCCATTTCTATTCCTGTCATGATATCATCTTCATTCAACCATGTTTCACTTATTCCAATGATTTGGGGGTGAATAAACTCAATCACTGAAACCATTTCATTCCCTTTATTTCTGATACTAATGCCATTTGTAAACAAACACAACAGTTCATTTTTAGATCTATAGCCAGTCCTATCCAAGACATATGTTGGTTGTGATTTGCCCACTGCACTTGCCAAATCACCTTTATCACCACTTACCACATATATACTTCCTTATTCTCCACTTTTCCACCCCACACTGCAATATGCCCCATCTTTATATTCACATTCACTGCCACTTTCAACATTCACTCTCTCTATGCCATGTCTCACTGTCCACCCAAGCTCCCCAGTTTTCCTGTTCCTCCTGTATTCCCATTCTACCTTCCTCCCTCACCCCACTACTGTTTCCATTGTCAAGCATTACTGTCTGTTCAGTACCATTCTCCTGATTTTTCTCTTCATCACTTCCTTCTGATCTCTGGCACGCATCACACACTATACTTTCATCCAGCAATACTTTCTCCAGCACACTCACTTGAAAGCCATTTAAATGCAACCCATCACTTGTGTATAATTTCATTCTTCCCTCAAACACATGCCATACATCCACAAACTTTACTCCCTTCTCCTCACACAGCTCCACCAACATACCATTCATGATTTTGATTGTCCGTCGCATCTCATCATCATCATACCTGGGTAACACACTGACAACCTTTCCTATTACACTGTTATCTTTCACTCTTCGCAATAGTCTCCTGTTATTTGTCCGCACCTCTTCCTTATGTCCAGTTAGATAATTCGTCCCTACAATCAAAACTAACTCTCTCGCTCATTTCTTCATGTCCAACACCTTAATTATTGCACTCATTCTACCACCTGGATAGCAGACCTGATGGACTCTGTCAGTAACTAGCCCCCTAATTATGGAGTCTCCATATACTGCTATTCTGGAATCACTCTTCACTTCATTTACTCTTTGTTATTTCATTCTGCTTTCTTGCACACTTTTATTAATTTCCACTAGATGTCTAGCATCACTCAACATATTCTTCATTTCATTTTTCATTTCCAATATCTGTTTCATTAAATCTTGCATTCTAACATTTCACTCTATGATGTTGACAGAGCTGTGTTGGCCAAATGGAGAAGGGAGTTTGTAAATGTGTGTGATGCATTTGAGGGAAGGATGGATTTGTACAAAAGTAACAGGTTACATTTAAATGGATTTGGTGTGTGTGAGTTTGCAAGACTGTTTCTGCAAAAATGAGCAGTGACTGATGTGTGAACAAGACAGCAGAGAAAAAATGAAGCAAAAGACCAGGAGAGAGGAACTGGTGTGACTGAGGTAATTGTAAATGAGAAAAGTAGTAGTGTGAAGGATAATGATGGGAGAACAAGAATGCAAGATGGACAGGGAGACAGCATAAGGAGAATGGATGTTGGAATTGTAGTGAATGTGATCATCATGAGAATGGAAAGGCAAAGCATGTTAGGAAGTGTAGTTGAGTCTGAGGAGATAGATAGGGAAAATTGTGATAAAAGCAAATGGGAATAGTTCATCATCATCATCATCATCAAATTCCTGCCATGTACCCTCAAGGGGTGTACAGGATATGATAGTACTACATGAAAAAAATTACATCATTACTAACTTCCTATCTACAATTTTCCTCCAAATCAGTCTGTTACTTGTCAAGACTCCAACATTATCAGATCTTATATTTCTATCGTCTAAGGCACATTGTCCATATCAATCCACCTATATCTTGTTCTTCCTCTGGGTCGTTTTCCTGCCAACCTGGCAGAGAACACTTGTTTTGCTAATCTTTCTTCGCCTATTCTGTTTAAGTGACCATACCACCTGAGATTAGCTCTGCTAACGCATTCCTGGATGCTGACAATGTCAAGTTCTTTCCTAATATCCTCATTTTTAATATGATATTGCCATTGATGCTATCTGTTCACGCCTCTAATCTTTCTCAGGAGTCTCATATCTGCGGTCTCTAGTCTTTGGTCAAGTGTTTTACTTCTGACCCAGCTCTCAGATCCATAAGTTAAAAATGGTTTGAACACTGTCTTGTATACAGCTAATTTAGTGTTCCGACTAATTTCTCTCTTATTCCATATGAATTTATTCAATTGACTTTCTACCATACCAGCTTTGGTGATTCTGTTGTCTATTTCTATATTTAATTTACCATCTTCAGTAAAAATCATGCCTAAGTAGCTGAAATGTTTCACTTGTTCCACAGGTTCTCCATTCACAACACAGTTGACATTTTCAATGATTCTGCCTATTTTCATTGTCTTTGTCTTTTTATTGCTGACCTTCATACCATATCTATTACAACACCTATTCAATTTAGTCAGAGAATCTTGTAGCGGATTTATTTAGAAGTATAACATCATCTGCATAAAGCAAAGAGCTGACATTAACATCTCCAATTTTGATATCATGTTTAATACCACTTTCCTTCATAATGTACATCCTTGTCTGACACCAGATTTAACATTAAACCATCTTCCTGTACTTCCTGCAATTCTAACTGCTGACTTACAACTCAAATAAAGACTAAGTATTGCTTGATATAATGCCACATTGACACCATATAACTGTAGCGTATTGAATAACTTCTCTCTTGGCACCTTGTCATATGCCTTTTCCAAATCGACAAAACTTAAATACAGATCTCTGTTATATTCCCATGCTTTCTCGACTATTTGTCGTAAAGTGAAGATCTGATCCTGACAGCCTCTATTTGGCCTGAATCCAGCTTGTTATTCACCAAGCTTTTCTTCCACAATTCTTCTCAAACCGTTTCTCAAGTATGCTTGCATAGATCTTGCCAGGAACACTCAGTAGGGAAATACATCTGTAATTCTCACATTCAATTTTATTTCCCTTTTTATATATGGGTACTATGAGAGCTCTAATCCAATCATCGGGATTTTGTCCCTCTGTCCAGGCTTTCTGAACTATGCAGTGCAGCCACTGTAAGACTCTTATACCACCATACTTCAGCATTTCTGGTCGAATATCATCTACTCCTGCTGCATTTCCACATTTCAAGCCTTTGATGGCTTTTTCTACTTCAAGTATGGATATGTATTCCTGGCTGCACGCCTGGGCAGTGTTTTTTACCACTGTGCTTTCATCACTGCTTGTTTCATTTAGCAGTTTTTCAAAGTAATTACTCCATACTTCGAGGATATCTTTTTCTCCCGTTTTCATGTCACCTTTATCATCTCTAACTCCTTTTACAGCACTCTTTCCTCCATTCCTAAGCTTCTTCAACAACCTCCAGAATATTTTGCCACCTTCTCGATATTTATTTTTTATATTCTTGCCAAAGTACTCCCATGACTTTTGTTTAGCTAGTTTTACACAGTGTTTAGCATTCTTGCATTTGGCTCTGTATTCTCTAAGAGCACAAACTCACTTATTTGACAGGAACTTTTGATATGCTTTCTTCTTTTCCTTCACTGCCTCTTTAACTTCCTGTGTCCACCAGGGTGTTCTGATTTTTTTATCTTTGCAGATAACCTCACCACATGCCTCTCTGGCAGAATCAATCGATGTTTTCTTCAGAGTTTGCCACTGAATCTCCCAGGTTTGATTCCTGTTCTCAAACTCTTTCATTTTTTCTTCAATAAAATGAACGAGGGCGCTAATGGGCCAAGCGCTGCGGATGCGATTTGAAGAGCTCCTGATTCAGATAAGTTTTACTAGGAATAATTAAGTATATATGCGTAATTGTTTAAGTAAGAGCGGCTGTAAACGTTGTACGCTACCGATATTATTAGTGTGGGGTTTTTTTTTCCCCTAAACTAAATTACAAAATCGTTATTAGTAGACCTAGTAACCTGCAGAGAAAAAAAAATGGCGGCGGCATTGTCATTCCATGATTTTACTTTAGATTTCAGTTGTTTCGTTAAGTGTGAGGTCTGTTATATTTATTCCTTCGATTACATTAATGATTTGTGGATGTTTAGTGTAGATGGAAGAAGGGTGTGTGCGAAGTGTGACCTGAACGAGAAACCGATGAATGCAAATATGTAATTGATGACAGAAAGTGCTAGTACCGATTGTGTCGCGAGTGCACGTTTGAAAGAGATGCGAAAAAATGTTAAAAAATCAAAAAAAAAGAAAAAGAGCGATTTGACAACCGTAACGGATGTTAAAAGGGACGAAAGTGAGGTGAAAAGAAACGAAATTGAGAGAAAGAATGAAAGTAGAAATGGCGTGATGCAGAAATCGCAAGTAAAAAAAATCGAAAGAATAAATGATAGCGAAAAAAGAATGAATGATGGTGAAAGTTGGACGCATGTTGGAAAGTACTGAACCAAAGAAGGATGAATGACAGTAAAAATGAGAAGACTGAAAGCGAAAGTTGGACGCATGTTAGTCTGAAAGTACGGAAACAAAGAAAGATAAATGAGAGTGAAAGTGAGAAGAATGATAGTGAAAGTTGGACGTATGTTGGAACGAAATTACGGAAACAAAGAAGGATGAATGAGAGGGAAAATGACAAGAGGGGGGTTGAGAGTTAGAAAGATATAATGCTAGAGAGAATGTGTCGCGAGGTTCGGAGGGTGAATTGGATTGGATGAAGCAAGAAATGAAATGGATGCAGAATGAAATTAAGAGAATTCAGGACAAAACTATTAAAATAAATCATGATGGCATAAAAGAGTTAACGAAAGATGAGCGAGTGACGTTGTACGGCGACTCCATTATTAAAGGTGTGCTAGAGGATAAAATGCACAAGGTATGTTTTCCAGGTGGTAAAATGAGTAGAGTGATTGAGGCATTGAATATGAGGTGGGAGCGAGCAAAAGAGTTAATTGTATTAATTGGTACAAATGATTTGAGAGAAAACAAAGAGCATGTCAAAATGAATGTCACGAGACTGCTTGGAAAGATAAAAGAGAATAGTGTGACAGGAAGGGTAGTCAGTGTGTTGCCTAGGTATGATTGTGGTGAAATGAGGCGGAGAGCAAGGATTATGAATGATATTCTGGCTGAAATGTGTGAAGAGATGGGAGTACAGTTTGTTAATGTGTGGAATGAGGTTGAGGGATGAAGTGAGCTGTATGGGAGCGATGGACTGCATTTGAGTGGTTATGGTGTGAGTCGCTTGGAGAGACTGCTGCAAGAAAGTAGAGAAGTGAATAGAGAAAATGAATCAGATCGAGAGGGGAGTGATGTGGAAGAGCAGGAGAGTAAGACAGGAGAGATTGAAGAAGTGGAAATGAATGGGGAAGTGAGTGGTATGAGTATAGAAAATGAGAGAATGGGTGTCCAAGAGGAGCAGGGAAATGGGGAGGCTCAGGGTGGACAGGGGTACACAGCGTGAGAAAGGTGGATGCTCCAAGAGGAGGTGAGATCATGTGTAGGCAGGAAAGTAATGGGATGACCAGGGATGAAGAGGAAACAGATGGAATTGCAAAGGGTTCTAAAATGAAGAAGCAGAAAGGGAAATGGCCCCAGTCCAGCATGGAGAGATCACATCGAGTGAGTGGTATCAGTGGAACTAGCTGTAGATCTAGAAATGAGTTGTTGTGTTTGTATACCAATGCTAGAAGTATAAGAAAGAAGCGGATGAAATGGTTGCACTAATTGTGTCTGTGCACCCAGAGATTGTTGGAATAAGTGAGACATTGTTAGATGAGGACGACATCCTGATAGGAATAGAGATGGAAAGGTATGATGTGTTTCGTGAGGATAGAAAGGGTAAAAAGGGAGGGGGAGTGCTATTGATGATAGAGAAAGAGTTATTTCCATTCAAGGTAGAGATGCAAGAGGGAAATAGGGCCAGTGGTTTTGAGGCAGTATGGTGTGAGATAGAGGTGAATAGAATCAAATACTTGGTGGGATGTTGTTATAGACCTGGTAATGTGGATGGTGGTGATAGCGAAATGTATAGCCAAATAGGCCAAGCAAATAAGAAAAGGGTGATCATTATGGGTGATTTTAATTATGGCAATATAGACTGGAATGAAGAGATAGCAACTGGAAGTAAAGAAAATGAGTTTCTTGAGTTTTTGAGGGATAACTACCTCAGACAGTATGTAACAGAGGGCACACGAGGATTAAGGGTCTTGGAATTGGTCATCTCATCGGAGGATGTAAGTATAAATGAGGTGTCAAATCATCCACCAATTGGTGAGAGTGACCATGAGGTTATTATCTGGGTGGTTGCCAGCAATGTGAGGACCTCTCTGAGAAAAAGGTGTATGTGGAACTACAAGGAGGGTGATTATGAAGAGCTCAGGAGAACAGCTTCCAGGTGTAGCATGGAATGAGGAGTTAGCTGGAAAAGAAATCAATGCAGCTTGGGGGATTTTCAAAAACTATTTAGTAGATGCAATGTCTAAATGTATACCACGTATGAGAAGGTTAAACAAGGCAGGTGTGAGATGGATGAATAAAGAGATTAAGCATGCGATACAAAGAAAAAGGGCATTGTGTTGGCAGTATAAGAGAAGTGGGAGTAACCAATTTCATGAAGTCTACAAAGACCAGGTAAGGAGGGTGACTTGGTTGGTGAGAGTAGCTGAAGAGAAGTATGAACAGCAGTTAGCTAATGAAGCCAAAAAGAATCCTAGGGAGCTCTTTCGATATGTAGCCAGCAAAAGACAGAATCATTATGGAAGGATGACATTGATTGGAGGAAATGGTATAAAGACAGATGTTTCATAATGTGTGGTGGAGATACTTAATGAGCAGTTCATAAAGATCTTTCAATCTTGTGAAAGTGACTTCATGGAGAGATTGAGAGCAGTTGATGATGGGGAGGAGAGACTGACTATAAGTGAGCAAGAGGTATTTGGAGAGTTGAGTAAACTAGATATAAATAAGGCTGTTGGACTTGATAGTATATCACTATGTATTCTGAAGGAATGTGCCAGAGAGTTGACACCTGCCTTGACATATTTTTTTAATACGAGTCTTGCACTTGGTCAAGTTCCTAAAGAGTGGAAGGAGGGCAAGATTGTGCCAATTCATAAAGGAGGTGATCGAACTATAGGCCTATCTCTGTGTCAGGTGTTGTGGTTAAGTTGTTGGAGAAGCTTGTGAGAACTAGGATCCAGAGTTGGTTTTACAATAATGGTATAATCTTTGATGGACAGCATGGATTTGCTAAAGGGAGGTCATGTTTTAGTAATCTACTTACTTATTACAATAAAGTGACTGCTTCCTTGGACAGAGGAGAAGGATACACAGTAATATACTTGGATTTCGCAAAAGCTTTTGATAGAGTACCTCATGATAAGTTGACAGTCAAACTAGAGTAGATGGGGTAGGATATTAGATTAGTGCATTGGATTGGAGACTGGCTATCTGATAGGTATCAACAAGTTGTGTATGGGGGTGCAATATCCAGGAAAAGGAAAGTCACTAGTGGAGTGCCTCAAGGGTCTGTTTTAGGGCCATTACTATTTAAATTGTATATTAATGATATTGGGGAAGATTTGGATGGAGATATTCAGTTGTTTGCAGATGATGCAAAGTTGGGACGAACCATAAAGAGTAGTGAAGATGTTTGGGCCTTGCAAGAAGACTTGAATAAATTGAGTGATTGGGCAAGCAAATGGGGATATGAATTCAATGTTGCAAAATGTAAGGTTTTAAAATTTTGAAAACAAAGATGGGATGCAGAATTTATGCTTGGTGAGAATATATTGTTGGAAATAGAGGAAATAAGAGATCTGGAGGTGATAGTGGATAAGGATGTAAAATTTAGGGGACACATCGCCAAAATTGTGAAGACAACACAAAGACTTCTGGGAATGATGTGGAGGACACTGACGTGTAGAAGTAGGGAGATTCTTGTTCCATTGTATAAGGCTTTGATTAGGCCACACATCGACTATTGTGCCCAGATTTGGTCACTGGGTTTTCAGAAGGATGAAGAGATGTTGGAAAGAGTATAAAGGCGACTGACTAAGGTAGTTTCTGACCTCTGGAATGTCGAGTATGAGGAAAGATCGAAAAGACGTAATTTGCAGAGTCTAGTGGAGAGAAGGAAGAGGGGAGATATGATAGAGACCTACAAGTTGGTAAGGGGTTGTTATAGGATCAATGGTGGAGAAGTTCTACAGAGAATAGTGGGAGATCAGGGGAGAACCAGAGGTCATCCCTGGAAACTGTATAAAGAGGGTGAGAGTAGGGGAGTGAGAGGCTGGTTTTTTTCGTGCATAGTTGTGAGTGATTGGAATGCCTTGCCTGAGAGTGTGGTGTCTGCAAGGAGTTTGAATGTGTTTAAGACATGGTATGATGAGGTGTGTGTGAGATAAAAGGACCTCCTAGATGAGTCTTTGACTCCATGAGGTCTTGTTTAACAATAATAATAATAAAATAATAATAAGCGTTGTGTATTTTAGTCTACAGTTCACATCTGAGAGCTGCTCAACTTTTATTCGCTTTAAAACTTTCTTACATGTTATTCTTTTTAATAGGAAATTCAATTTTATCCTGCTCAAGACTAAATAGTGATCACTTCCAATTTCAAATCCTCTGTACACTGTGGTGTCATGCACCAGGGAGAAAACATCACTATCAACAATAACATAGTCAATGAGACTTTTCTTATTCCTTACCTCTTCTCTCCATGTGAATTTGTGCACATTTTTATGTTGGAACATGGTGTTAGTAATAACCAGTCCATGTCCTGAGCAGAAATACAACAGATTGGGAATAGTTAGACATGGAAAATCACAACCAACAAATTTCATGGGTAAAATTTGTTTATAGACCTAAAAGTGAATTGCTATGTTTTTTTTTATGAATGCCAGGAGCATCCGAAATAAAGGAGATGAAATGGTTTCACTTATTGAGTTTATTCCCAAAAATTGTTGGAATAAGTGAAATATGGTGGTATAACATTCATAGTCTGATGGGAATAGAGATAGAAGGTATGATGTTTTTCACAGGATAGAAAGAGCAAGAAGAGAGGAGAATAGAAATAGAAAGGTATGATGATTTTCACAGGATAGAAAGAGCAAGAAGAGAGGAGAAGTGCTGTTGATGATAGTGTGGAAATTATGTCTGCACAAAATGGAGATGCAAGAGGGAAATAGTGGCAATGATTATGAGTCAAGTATGGTTTGAGGGGGGGGGGGGGTTGACAGGAAGAGATATTTAGTTGGATGCTGCTACAGGCATCATACTTTTTGAAGAGGGAGGAATGGGGAGAATAGTCATCAAGAAATGTACAAGCAACTTGGGTTAGGAACAAAGGAAGAGTGAATATTATGGATAATTTAATTATGGTAATATAGATTGGAATGGAGAGACATTTGGGTATAACGAAAATGAATTTTTTTAGTTCTTGAGAGACAACTAACTTAGGCAGTATGTATCATTTCATTGTAGGATGTGACTGTAAGTGGAGTTGCCACATTTCCCTCTAGTTAGTGAGCGTGACCATGAGGTTATCACCTTTGGGGGGGGGGGGGGGGGGAAGGAGCCATATGAAGAGATCTGTGAGGAAAGCATGCATCGTAACTAAAAGGCTGGTGATTATGAGCAGATTAGGAGAGGCTAAGAGCTATAGCATAGAATGAGGAATGGAGCAAGAGAGAGAAAGAGAGAGAGATAAATACTGCATGAAAATTAACAAAAGATATTTAATAGCATCAATGTGCTAACATATTCTGAAAGACAGAATGCTGAATAAGGTTGATGTCAAATGTAGGAATGTGAAGTTTAAGCACGCACAAATGAAATTTGGAAGAAGAGGATATTTTGTGAAGACAGCATGGATAAATAATGGTAATGGTCAATTTCATGAGGAATATCAAGAGTAGGCCAGTAAAGCTGGTAAGTACAGCAAAAGAGCAGTATGAGCAGAAATTAGCAAATCAGGCTAAGAAAAGCCATTGAAACTTTTTCAAATATGTGGCAAGTAACAGTAAGAATGACTATGGTAAAATGATGTTAATGAATGAAGATCATGGAACAGTAAATGCTGCAGAGGACTTAGTTTATATATTCCATAAACAATTTATGTGGGTGTTTCATTCCTCATTGAGGTGAAATCATGAGAAT
Source organism: Typopeltis vanoorti (assembly GCF_054136105.1). Classification (NCBI taxonomy): domain Eukaryota; kingdom Metazoa; phylum Arthropoda; class Arachnida; order Uropygi; family Thelyphonidae; genus Typopeltis; species Typopeltis vanoorti. The sequence goes on from NC_143574.1 coordinate 38,368,697, forward strand.
TTTAAGTGTAGATGAAATAATGGATGATTGACTAACTGTGAGTGAGTGAGCAGGAGGTACATTAGGAAATAAATAAGCTTTATCTATATTACCATTTGTCTTCAAGGAATGCTCCATGAAGTTGGCAGCAGTTACAGAAGCATGCCAGTGGTATGCTTCTGTAATAAGTATCACAAGAGCACGGGTACCAACGGAGTAGAAAGTATGATTAAATCAAAGACTGCAAGAAATTATATTCTTGGTTTTATCCTATATCCAAGTGCAAGCAAACAAAGTTTGCATGTGAAGTATTTTCACAAGTTGCCTATTTGTTTATAGAGGCTAATGACTTCATATTAATATCTCATTATGCAAAGCACACACCTTTTCAGGTGTGTATAATGCTAAGCATTATGGGAAGGACTACTACCCAGATCAGTTTTGATCTTTATTGAGGTCTCACCAGTGAAAGCCATGTAGATACATTATGTTTAAACTTTGTTTGTTTATACTTGGATAACGGATAAACCCAGAATATAATTTCTTTGCATCTTTAATTTAATTAATAACCAAGTGAAAAATATTTTCTTCAACAGGGTAAGATTGTTCCAGTGTACAAAAGTATTCAGAAGGCTGTAGTTGCAAATTATAGGCCCTATATCTTGAGTTGCATTTAAGGTTATTGAGAGATCAGAGAAAACTAGGATACAGGAATGGGTTTTACCAACTTACTTATCTACAAGGTGATGAATGAATTGAACAAGGGAGATGTGAAAACAGTGGTATACTTAGATTTCGCAAAGGTTTTTCATAGCCTCCAACATGATAAACTGTTAATTAAATTGAAATGAATGGATTGGATAACAGATTAGAAATTTGGTTCAGTGACTAGCTGCCAGATAGGTATTAGAAAGTTGTATATGCAGGTGCAATATCCCAAAAGAGGAATGTCATAAGTGGTGTGCCACAGGAGGTCTGTTATGGGACTATTGCTGTTTAACATGTATTTGGATTTACATCATCTGTTTGCAGATGGGAGAACAATGCAGAACCAAGAGGATGTCACCTTACAGGATTACGTGAATAGATTGTATGAATGGGCAGGTAATTGGAACTATCAGTTCAATGTTGCAAAGTATAAGGTTTTGAAATTTGGTAAACAATAATGGGATTTCAAGTATTCATTTGGTGAGGGCAACTGTAAAGGAAGATGAAAGATATGGAAGTGGTGTTGGAAGGACCTGAAATTCAGGTGCCACATTGCAGAAGTCATGAAGTTGTCACATCTGATAACAGCAATGATGTTGAAGTGTTCTCATGAAGAAAAAAAGTGGTTATGATTCCACTGTATGTAAGGCCTAGATCAGACCTCATATTAATTATTGTGCGCAGGCATGATCACCTGGTTTTCACGGTGATGGAGATATGTTAGAAAAGTTCGAGAGAAGATTCAGAAAGGTGGTAACTGGCCTCTGAAATGTGGAGTATGAAGACAGATTGAGGGAAAGCAATTTGTAAAACTTCATGAATAGGAGATGGAGGGGAGGAATATTATTATTATTATTACCACCCCAAGACCTCATGGAGTCAAAGACTCATCTGGGAGGTCCTTTTATCACACACAGCTCATGATACCGTGTTTTAAACACATTCAAATTCTTTGCAGACACCACATTCTCAAGCAAGGCATTCCAACCATTCACAACTCTGCACGAAAAAAGCCTGCCTCTCACTCCCCTACTCACACCCTCTCTTTATACAGCTTCCAGGAATGACCTCTGGTTCTCCCCTGATCTCCCACTATTCTCTGTAAAACTTCTCCAACATCGATCCTATAACAACCCCTTAGCAACTTGTAGGTCTCTATCATATCTCCCCTCTTCCTCCTGTCCACCAGACTCTGCAAATTACATCTTTTCAATCTTTCCTCATACTCGACATTCCAGAGGTCAGAAACTACCTTAGTCATTCTCCTTTGGACCCTTTCCAACATCTCTTCATCCTTCTGAAAACCTGGTGACCAAATCTGGGCACAATAGTCCATGTGTGGCATAATCAAAGCCTTATACAATGGAACAAGAATCTCCCTACTTCTACACGTCAGTGTCCTCCGTATCATTCCCAGAAGCCTTTGTGTTGTCTTCACAATTTTGGCGATGTGTCCCCTAATTTTAGATCCATATCCACTATCACCCCCAGATCTCTTATTTCCTCTACCTCCAAAAATATATTCTCACCAAGTATAAATTCTGCATCCCATCTTTGTTTTCCAAATTTTAAAGTCTTACATTTTGCAACATTGAACTGATATCCCCATTTCTGTGCCAAATCACTCAATCTATTTAAGTCTTCCTAAAAGGCCACAACATCTTCACTACTCTTTATGGTTCGTCCCAACTTTGCATCATCTGCAAACAACTGAATATCTCCATCCAAATCTTCACCTATATCATTAATGTAGAAGTTAAACAGCAATGGACCTAAAACAGATCCCTGAGCCACTCCACTAGTGACTTTCCTTTTCCTGGATATCGCTCCCCCATACACAACTTGTTGATATCTATTAGATAGTCAGTCTCCAATCCAATGCACCAATCTAATATCCAACCCCATCTGCTTTAGTTTGACTGTCAACCTATCATGAGGCGCTGTATCAAAAGCCTTTGCAAAATCCAAATATATTACTGTGTATCCTTCTCCAGGTTCCAAGGAAGCAATCACTTTATTGTAATAAGTAAGTAGATTACTAAAACATGACCGCCCTTTAGCAAATCCATGTTGTCCATGAAAGATAATACTATTGTTATCAATCCAACTCTGGATCCTAGTTCTCACAAGCTTCTACTTACTTATTACATCAACTTATCCAACAACTTAACCACAACACCTGACACACATATAGGCCTATAGTTTGATGCTTGAGTTCGATCACCTCCTTTATGAAGTGGCACAATCTTGCCTTCCTTCCGCTCCTTAGGAACTTAACCGAGTGCAAGACGCATATTAAAAAAATATGTCAAGACAGGTGTCAACTCCCTTGCACATTCTATCAGAATACGTGGTGATATATTATCAAGTCCCACAGCCGTATTAACATCTAGTTTACTCAACTCCCCGTACACCTCTTGCTCACCTACAGTCAGTCTCTCCTCCCCATCATCAACTGCTCTCAATCTCTCCATGGAATTGGTTATTTCCACTTCTCTTATTCTGTCTCCAAAATGCCCTCTTTTTCTGTATTGCATGCTTAATCTCTTTATTCATCCATCTCACACCCACCTTATTTAACCTTCTCAGCCTTGGAATACATTTAGACATTGCATCTACTAAACAGTTTTTGAAAATCCCCGAAGCTGCATTGATCTCTTTTCCAGCTAACTCCTCATTCCACGCCACTCCCACAAGCTGTTCTCCTGAGCTCTTCATAATCACCCTCCTTGTAGTTCCACATACACCTTTTTCTCAGAGAGGTCCTCACATTGCTGGCAACCACCCAGATAATAACCTCATGGTCACTCTCACCAATTGGTGGATGATTTGACACCTCATTTATAATTACATCCTCTGATGAGATAACCAAATCCAAGACCCTCAATCCTCGTGTGCCCTCTGTTACATACCTGAGGTAGTTATCCCTAAAAAACTCAAGAAACTCATTTTCTTTGCTTACTGTTGCTATCTCATCATTCCAGTTTGTATTGCCATAATTAAAATCACCCATAATGATCACCCTTTTGTTATTTACTTGGTTAATTTGATTGTACATTTCATTATTACCACCATCCACATTACCTGGTCTATAATGACATTCCACCAACTATTTGATTCCATTCACCTCTATCTCACACCATACTGCCTCAAAACCATTGACACTATTTCCCTCTTGCCTCTCTACTTTATATGGACATAACTCTCTCCATCATCAATAGCACTCCCTCTCCCTTTTTACCCCTTCTGTCCTCACGAAACACATCATACCATTCCATCTCTATTCCTGTCAGGATGTCATCTTTTACCAACCATGTCTCACTTATTACGACAATCTTTGGGTGAACAGATGCAATTAGTGCAACCATTTCAACTGCTTTGTTTCTTATACTTCTAGCATTCGTATACAAACACAACAATTCATTTCTGGATCTACAGCTAGTTTCACTGATACCACTCACTTGATGTGATCTCTCCATGCTTGACAGGGGGCCATTTCCCTTTCTGCTCTTCATTTTAAAACCCTTTTCAATTCCAACTGTTTCCTCTTGATCCCTGGTCATCCCATTCCTTTTCTGCCTACACATCCTCACCTCCACTTTGAGCATCCACCTTTCTCATGCTATGTACCCCTGTCCATTCTGATCCTCCCCATTTCCCTGCTCCTCTTGTACACCCATTCTCTCATTTTCTATACTCATACCACTCACTTCCCCATTCATAACCACCTCTTCAATCTCTCCTGTCTTACTCTCCCACTTTTTCACATCACTTGATCTGATTTATTCTCTCTATTCACTTCTCTACCTTCCAGCAGCAGTCTCTCCAAGCGACTCACACCATAACCACTCAAATGCAGTCCATCGCTCCCATACAGCTCACTTCGTCCCTCAAACTCATTCCACACATTAACAAACTTTACTCCCATCTCCTCACGCATTTCGGCCAACATATCAATCATAATCCTTGCTCTCCACCTCATTTCACCACAGTCATACCTAGGCAACACGTTAACTACCCTTCCAGTCACACTATTCTCTTTTATCCTTCTAAGCAGCCACCTGATATCCATTCTGACACACTCTTTCTCCTCTCTCAAATCATTCGTACCTATTAATACTATTAACTCTTTTGCTCGCTCCTGCCTCATATCCAATGCCTCAATCACTCTACTCATTTTAGCACCTGGAAAACATACCTTGTGCATTCTATCCTCGAGGACACCTTTAATAATGGAGTCGCCATATAACGCCACTCGCTCATATTTCGTTAACTCTTTCATGCCATCATTATTTATTTTAATAGTTTTTACCCGAAAATTCTTAATTTCATTCCACATCCATTTCATTTCTTACCTCATCTAATCCAATTCAACTTCCGAATCTCACGACACGTTCTCTCTATCATTCAATCTTTCTAACTCTCAAACCCCTCTTCTCACTTTCACTATCATTTATCCTTCTTTGTTTCCATACTTTCGGTCCAACATGCATCCAACTTTCGCTATCATTCTTCCCATTTTCACACTTATTCATCTTTCCTTGTTTCTGTACTTTCAGTCTAACATGCATTGAATTTTTGCTATCATCCATTCTTTCGATTTTTTTCACTTTCGATTTCTGCATCATGCCATTTCTAGTTTCATTCGTTCTCTCAATTTCATTTCTTCCCGCCACTCTCGCCTTAATTTCGTCCCTTTTAACTTCCGTTATGGTTTTCAAATCGCTCTTTTTCTTTTTTACTGATTTTTTAACATTTTTTCGCCTCTCTTTCAAACGTGTGCTTATTTTACCCACGACAATCTCACTACTAACACTTTCTGTCATCAATTTCATATTTGCATTCATCAATTCCTCGTTTAGATCACACTTCGCACAAACCCTCCTTCCATCCTCTCCAAATATCCACAAATCATTTATGTAATCGAAAGAATACATATAACAGACCTCACACTTAATGAAATGATTGAGACATTTCAGTTGGTTAGGGTTTGCTACCAGGTTAATATGAAAAAATTTTTTCATAGAATGGGAGATGTGATTAGAACAAGAGGCCACCCTTGAAAACTGTATATGGTGGTTGTGAGCAAAGGACTCAGGAGCAAGCTCTTTATAACAGAATGGTTCATGAGTGATATATTGAATGAGTTTAAGGCATGGTTTGAGAAGAGTTGTGTATGCCTGTCACAACGAATATCTGAATCCAGGGAGATGGGATGTTAATAATAATAATTTTTCCTTATCTCATTTTATACCATTACAATCCATCATATAATATGTCCAAGACAGAAAACTCCACTCAAGAAAAACTGGCACTTTGAAGCTTTTAACTTTAAATTATTTGATGCAACTTAGAGAGCTGATTTCAGTAACTGCAATGTTTATCAATACTAAAAGAATAAACAAGCAGATCATTCTGAAAATGAATTACTCCTTTTCCCAACATATCAGCTAAAGCCACGTTCATTAGAGCATGAAAGGACTGTTTTTTTTTTAATTGATGCCTTGAGGCATCCTAGTAAAATGATATTTAACTGATTGTGTTGTGAATGCAAAATAATGTCTGTTCTCCTTTCTCAAAGGAACCTGGTAATAACATTGTGCAACACTAACTTTGAAAATGCAGAAATCTCTTCAAGAGATGCCAATAATTCCTCTATACTGAAAAGATGGAAGTTTATATCTGCTGTAACTTTGTTTGCAGTTTGCAAGCTAAAAAATATGTTTCTAAAAGATAAATTCCTCATGTGGCTTCTCTAACTAAAGTTTAGACTATTTCACAAACTATTTTGAAGGTTAAATAATTCATGATTGCAAACACTCCTCGATGAGTAAAAAGGAACAGCATACTTGAGTGGAGTGTGATATTGCTTCATAAAGCAATATAGTTTATCTGAATTCACTTTAATAGAATGCTCCATCACATTTGTTTCTGACAATTAGATATCCCTTTAGTAAAGATATACCAAATTTCTTGAATATATCTATAGAAATTTTCAGACAACAGCATGGAAGTGGTGTTTTCACACCTCAGTGCTAAACCACCCAAAGATAGACTTAATTTCAAGTCTAGATGCCGATTAGAGGAACTTTTTCTATACCTTTTTTGACTGGTTCCCGAGATAGTCAATCTCTGGCACAGGCTAGCAGGATTTTTCTCCTGGAAACTCCTACAGTTTTTCATACTGTAAACTCAAAAAAATCAAACAACCGGCACCTCTTGAGCCATCTCTTCACTGCAGGCTCTCTGATTGGCTACTAGTGGAGTTCAATCTCCACTAGTAGCCAATCTCCAAAGTTAGATAGGGCTAAAATGGCCTCGTCTACTCCCTATTTGAGAATAAAAGGTGTTAGCTGATTTTTTTTTTTAAATTATTATCATATGGGCACCTCCATGTATTCCCAAAACTTATATCTGGAGACCTAATCTATCCACATAATCTATCATACCTCCCCTTGAACCCATTAACAGACAAAGCACTCACAACTGACTCTGGCAATCCATTCCACTCGATCACATCTCTCCAAGCAAAAAATCTTGTCCTCACAGCTCTATTAACTACACTTTTATTCAACTTCCAGGGATGGCCCCTTGTTCTGTTCCCTCTAGCCAAGTGCTGAAACTTATTGCTTAGCATTCTCTCGAGAAGAGTGCTTCACAAGGATCCATATTCAAAGAAATATATCATTGTAGTTGGCAAATTAAGTGGTGGAGCGAGTTGTAGAGTGCCCTCCCTCGATGAGCTCTTGGACTCCTTGGAAGTGTCATGTAATAATAATAATAATAATTAAAAAATAACATCCCCTTTCAAGGATATAGATCTTTTGAGAATCTGAAGGCTTAAAATGAAGAGTAGAGGAATCATTTGATTGTGAAATTGGAAATTTATAAGCAGAGTTGTTGTGTTAAACTGTATGCAACCTTATAATTGATATTTCACAACACCAAGAATAACTGTTCATATTTAAACTTTAAACTTCCCAATATAAACTATTTCTTAACTGATCTGATCCTGTGGCTTCCTCTCTTAGAGAGGGTTGCGGCTGATTACTAGGGAGATAATGATGCAAGGTGGTTTTCCATTGCCTTCCTTGCCGTATTTTTTATGACTGCAGCCTGTATGTGTTCACAGGTCCAGTTTGACTGCTTGTGGGATGTCTATCTCTTAACATTTGAAAAAATTCCACGTTACAACAGAAGCATGGATTCCTACGTCCAAGAGTATTTTGCACATTATTTCTAACATAATTGCATATACAATATTCAGAGACTGTGAGTTAACAGATACTAGGCTAGTCAAGCATTTAGCATTGGGAGTATGAACTGAAATGCTATTCTTGCCATTCTCCGAATAATGTTTAATTGGCTTATGAGTTTGTAATGCATTTAAATTAGAATTATTTCGCTTAACAACATTAGAAGAGGCAAAATTAGACTTGAAATTTGACTTAGGGATGTAGAAAAATTTGGAAGGCAAAACCTTGTTCTATGGCCCTTCATTTTGCATTGTCACATCTATGACAATTCAGGGATGGGAGAATCTACTTTGTTACATTTGTAACAATGCGGATTCTCCCTTTTCAACTGCCATCTTTTGCCTTTAACAAAACAATCCGATTCCTCTATTTATTCCCTTCAAAATTTTCTTCTGTTTTTTTTTTTTTTTTAAATTTCAATCATTGCTAGAAATTGTCCTTGAAGCTTTATTTTGCATCCATCTTTTTTTCTAAACAATCTCTAAAACTTCATGCTTCCTTCTTAATTAAAAAAATGCAAAGAAAAAAAATCATATTTTTTTCATTAAAAGATTTATAATCCTTTGAAAATTGAACTGCTTCAACAAGATGAAATTCTTTCCCATATACAGGGCTGATAATTTTCATTAGATTCTCTTCAGTTAATTATTATTATTATTATTCAGGCCTCCATGTAGTCAAAAGACTCATTGTGGGAGGTCCTTCCTAAGAAACATAAAGTCTATAAAGACTCATTGAGGGGAATTCCCCCATAAGAAACACAAAGTCTATCATACCACTCCTTAAACTCATTGACCGTTCTCCTTCTCACCACTCCATCAGGCAATGCATTCCATGGTTCCACCATCCTTCATGCAAAGAAACTACTCCTCACCCTGTTGCTCACAGATTCCATTCATAACTTCAGGGATGGCCTCTAGTCATCACTCCTTCCCGCTATTCAACCAAGTGAAAAAACTCCCCAGTGTCAACCCTGTAACCACCTCTCAACAGTTTAAAAGTCTCAATTATATCATCTCTCCTTCTTCTATCCACCAAACTCTGCAGTCCACATTCCGTGAGTCGATTCTCATAACTATCCTTGTACAGTCCTGAGACCATCTTTGTCATCCATCTTTGTATCTCTTCCACAGTTAATTTATCCCTTCAAATCCTGGGGACCAAATCTGAGAACAATAGTCTAAGTGTGGTCTGTCAGAGACTTATTCAACAGAATGGTAAACCTCTTATCTCTGCAGGTCAGTGTCCTTCTCATAATTGCAGCAATCCTCTGTGTTATCTTCACCACCTTTCCAATATGTCCCCTAAACTTCAGGTTTCTATCAATCATCAATCCCAGATCCCTTGTCTCCCCTACTTCCTCCAGTATAACTCCTCCCATAGAGTATGCAGTGTCCCATAGATGTTTCCCAAACCTCAAAACCTTACATTTTGCTGCAATAAAACAATACCCCGTTCATTTGCCCATTTATCTAGCTTATTCAAATCCTCTTGCAGGCTGCCGTATCTGCACTATTACTAATAATCCTTCCCAGCTTGGCATCATCTGCAAAACTGAATATCTCCTTGCAATCCACTGGCAATGTCATTGATATAAAGGTTAAACAATATAGGTCCCAGTACTGAGCCCTGTGGGACCCCACTTTTAATGCTCTGCTTCCTTGAAACTGCCCCACCATACACAACTCTCTGATACCTATTGGACAGCCAATCCTGAATCCAGTTGACCAATCTGACATCCAAACCCATGTGCTGCAACTTAAATATTAGCTTATCATGTTGCAACCTGTTAAATGACTTCGCTTAGTCTAAGAAAATGACTGTATATATCTTTTCCTCGTCTAATACTCTTGTAACTTTATCATAAAAGACTAGCATATTAAGATGAAAAGCCAAACGGCTATTTTTTTCTGGCGAGGTTGATAAGTTATAAGGGGATAAAAATCCCTCATTGTTTTTCAGCAAGTAAGCGAAACTACGATTGAAAACTACGATCTGAACATTTCATGCCAACGAACTGTCAGCAGATCCAAGCGTAAGTGACCGCTTGGTAGTGCCACACCACGGCAATCGTTGCAAAGGTGGAGCAAGGTCCCTCACTATTCTTGATATTTTCTCATAATGTAAAAACACACAGCTCCTAAGAGATGTAGTACTGCTTTACATTATGAGGTGAGGTCACTACCCCGACCGGTTTCAACCTTTTTTGAGGTCTCATCAGTGAGTAGCTAGACCTAGAATATCAGAGTTTAAGTGAAAAGAACTTACATACTTTCGCTATACGAATGCCAGAAAAGTGTAGTACTGCTTTACATTATGAGGTCTTAGGAGCTGTGTTTTTACATTATTAGAAAATATCAAGAATAGTGAAGGACCTTGCTCCACCTTTGCAACGATTGCCGTGGTGTGGCACTACCAAGCGGTCACTTACGCTTGGATCCGCCGACAGTTCGTTGGCATGAAACGGATCATAGTTTCAGATCATAGTTTTCGATCGTAGTTTCACTTACTGGCTGAAAAACAATGAGGGATTTTTATCCCCTTATAACTTAGACTAGCATATTGCTAAAACAAGAGCACCCTTCACAAATCCATGTTGACTCTTACAGATAACGTTACCCTCATCTGCCCAATGATGTATACGGTCCTTCACTACTTTCTCAAAGATCTTACTAACTACTGATGACACACAAACTGGCCTATAATTAGACACTTCCAGTCTGCTACTGCCCTTATGCAATGGCACCACTATCTTACCTTCCTTCCATTCCACGGGCACCTTTCCCGCAGCCAGACTTTCATTGAAAAGCCAGGTCAAAGGCACTGTCAGTTCCCTAGCACATTCTCTCAAAACTCGTGGTGAAATACCACCCAGTCCCACAGCTTTACTTTAATGCTATGTCCAAAGCTTGCTCTATTGTATCAATACCCTTTTTAAAGATTCTTCTTCTCAGTTCAGATTTTGAACCATTTCTAAGTTGGAAAAAAAGTGTTCTTTCTAAGAAATCAGAAACCTTTCTATCTAATCCATGAACAGTGTCGATGAGCCTCTTGTAATACTGAGAGACATTTTCCTTTGCTTCTGAACACACTGGTGACTTTTACTGAGGTTAACACCAATATTTCCTAGAACATTTTTGTAGCATAAGAGATTTAAACGATACATACTCAACATCCTGCCTCATCCTTCAGGATTTGTGAGCAAATCTCTCAGATTCTCCATGTAATTTTGAATTTAAAATACTAAGATTTAATATCTGATGACCTACTGTCTTACCGAGGTAAGGCAGTACAACACTGGGCAACTCGTAGCAAAGGTGGACCAATCTAACAACACTCCTATCCCAGTATCTCTCATAATGCAAAACACATCTCCTTGATAAGTGACATATAGCTATTTACTGATGATGCAAAGATAGGAAGGGTAATCAGGAATGTTGCTGACATGCTGTACTTGCAGAATGAATAGGCTGGATTTGTGGGCATGTGAAAATGAGTGTCAGTTCAATGTCAGTAAATGTAAAGTCATTCACTTCAGCATGATTAGATATCTAATGTCATATTATATTGGTGGGATTATGCTAGAAGAAACTGATGAGGCTAGGGATCTTGGAGTGTTAGTAGATAGCAAGTTGAAATTCAGGGGCCATGTAGCAAGATTGCAAATACAACTCAGAAGATAATTGCAATGCTGAAACAAATGCTCACATGTAAAGATAAAGATGTCATTTTGTCTTTTTACAAGGCCTTGATAAGACCTCACTTGGACTATTGTTCACAGGTCTGGTCTCCTGGTTTCTGTTATGATTCTGATACATCGGAGAGAGAGACAGAGTGTGCAAAGGAGAGTGTTAAAAATGATATCAGGATTATGGAATACTGATTATGAACACAGATTGAGAATTTGTAGACTGCAGACACTAGCAAACAAGAGAAAGAGGGGTGATATGATAGAGACTTACAAACTTCTGAAAGGGTCATACGGGATTTCAATTGATGGAATTTTTCAATTTATGGAGGGTGGGGAAAGGACAAGAGGACATCCTTGGAAGCTGAGAATGAAGGGCCACTAAGAAGAGAGGGGGGGTAAGGGCTAGATTTTTCTCTGAAAGGGTGGTGCATGATTGGAATGGATTGCTATTGGATGTTGCGAGTGCAAGCAGTGTGAATGAATTTGAATAAGTATGATAGCTGGTGTGTGTGTGTGTAGTGTGTGGCCTCCCTCGATGAGTCTCTCTTAATAATCCCCGGAGGCCTCTCTTAATAATAATAATAATTATAGTAATTTATTTATTATTTTTTTTGCATGGCCCGTTCTCTGATTTTAAATAAACATCATCAACATCATTTGATCTGGTCTTCATAAACCTCTGAAAAACTTCACTGCTTTTTTTAACTCTTCTTGTTCCACCAGCATGTTTGTTTATCTTTTTCTGTTTCCCCTTGTACTTCCACACACCTTTTCTGCTGTTCTTACATTATGTCTCGAAATTTTTCTCATTCCTCATCTACATTATCTGTAGTTAACTGATGTGCATTAGGCATAACCAGAGACTCAAGTTCTTGCTTTACTTCAGGTTGTTTCAATGTTCATAGCTTAAGCTTTCTATCCCTTTTTTTTTGCCACATTTATCTTTCAAATACACCTTAAAAGTGGCTATAAGAAGCTTATGGTCTCTCTAAAGCAAATGAAGACAAAAATTTGATGTTCATGACTACCTTGCTCCATCCTTTTTCAAGGATGAAATAATCTGTTACTGATTTTTGTTCATCATTCCAGCTATACCTTGTAAATCTGTGACTTTGTCTTTTTTGAAACCAGTGTGTTTCCTCATTAAATTTTGAGATAATTTCTGATGAATAAAAAAATCTAATACCCTTTGTCCTCCCTCATTTCTTTGACCAAAACCAAACTGGCTCAAAATTTTTCTACTCCTGTTCTTCTCTATGCTTTAAAATCTTCTAAGATCTTACACTCTTATTTTGAATAATATCCTTCAACTGTTCCTGAAGTAATGTCTTTTCCTCCATATCTAAACCTTATTGTGGTGCATATACCTGGATAAATGAGATTCACTGTTCATTACATTCAAATACAAATCTTATTATTCTATTATTCCATCACTATGAGTCTGTCATTTACTTCTTTAATAATGATAAAACTGACACAACTTTTTGATTGGTCATCTGCTCCTTTCGAAAGCAAAACAAAGTTGTCTCTTAAATTCTTTCCTTTTTTCATTTTTTCTCACTCAAACCCAAAACATCTAATTTCCTTTTGCTCATAACATCCACTCACTAATTCTCTCTGTTCCTATTCTCAGTTTTTTTCCTAGACAGGTTATATTTTAGCTTCAATAAATCTACTGCCAACTTGCTGGGCCTATTGCAGCTTCAGCCTACTACAAAAGGCAAATACCTCGGAGAGAAGGCAAGCTCCCACTGCAAGAGATGAAAAAAATAGGTAACTAGGAATAATTCACCCTTAGCCTTTGAAATCCTATATTTGGGGAAGGAACAAAAAGAAGAAAAGAAAGAAAGAAGAGTAGGAACCAGTCTACAGATATTATAACAGATATATACATCTATTACTCCCATGGTCCATAATCAGGTACCTCAGATTTGCCATTCCCATATTACTAAAGTGAGCCCTTGAGACAAGAAATAATCTTAAGAATGATATTTATTCTTAAATTTTTAAACTCATCAAGTCGATAGCACCATTTATTGTGAAAAAGATTTGACTGATGATCTTACACTCAGTCTTGCTACTGAAAGATGACTTTCATTGATACACTTAACAGTTCTTTATATCTATTCCTTGTGTCAGAAGCTTCTGCAAAACTCCATAATTCATCTGTTCCACCCCTACTTTATTTATCTTCTTAATCTTAGGAATAGAATTTAACACTGTAAGTAACATCTCAAAGTTTCAGACACTACTGATTTCTCTCCTGTTCATTTGATCAAGCCACTGCACATTACCAATCTATTTTCTATCCACTCCCCCACATCAAATCATATGATCCCTCTACCTAGTTTCTGGCATCTTGGTGACATACGAGGCATGTTCAAAAAAAGACCAAACTTTTTAAATAGTGTGCCAATTGGCACAGAGCTCCCTGCAGCTACTGAGCGTACCTAGCGGCAGGTTTTGGTAAACTGCCATTTGCCCCATGTTACTATGAGCATTAGTAATTGAGTTACATCCACTGAAGTGAGCTGCACAAGCTGTTTGTCGAATTAGTGACAAAGTGACAATGAAAAGCTTGAAGAACAATGTGTGTGTGAAATTTTGCTGCAAACTTAGCAAAAATTTTACAGAGACATTTCGGGAGTGGTTTAAATATTTTAAAAAGGGCAGAACATCGGTTGGTGAAGATCCCTGGATGACCTTTCAAATCAACAGACAACCATATTGAGAGAGTTCATACTGTGATTTGTGGAAATTGTTGTTTAACTGTCCAAGAAGTTGTTGATGAAGTGGGCATCAAAATAGGATCTTGCCATCAAATTTTGACTGAAAAACTTCCGATGCGTCACATCAGTGCAAAATTCATATCATATTTGTTGATTAATGATCAGAAAGAGAACTGTGTTGAAATCAGTCAAGAACTGCTATTCTCTGGACTTAGCCCCAGCAGACTCTTTCTTGTTTCATAAACTTAAAACCACTTTGAAAGGACATCATTTCCAAATCATAGAGGAGATTCAGGAAAATGCGATGAGAGAACTTGGCACCATCACAGGAAGTGTGTTCCAGGAAGCATTCCAACAATGGAAGGAACAATCTATCCCCAATAGAGGTGACTACTTTAAAAGGGACAGTGCTTAAAATGTTGTAAAATGAACAATAAAGTCTTTATAACAAAAGGTTGGTCTTTTTTTGAACACACCTTGTATTCCTGTTTTCATTGTATGAGATGATATTAAATCCAACACTTGTGTCCAATGGTGTAGTTAGAGCTTTTGCTGCCCGGGGCAGTCCCTGAGTTTGCCACCTTTCTCAATACACACCAAAAATATTACAAAAAGTCAATACATAAGGAAATAAATTAAAATGCTATGTTTATTTTTGAAGTAAAACTTTAATTTCAACATTCGAAAATGTTATAGTTCTTTTCTGTTAGCAAAATCATTGATGACATTGGCGAAGTCTATTTCATAGTAATGTAGGTAATTCTTAATCAATTTTATTTAGAAAAACTCCTCTCACAACTAGCAACACTTACAGCAATTGTGAGGAAAATTCACAGTAGTATTACAATATTTGGAACTGAGTTCTTGAGACTGTATTTTAGAATTAGCTGTAAAAGTTCAAAAAGGTACAAAGTGCCACCTGGGGAGGACCGTCCCCTCTAGCTATGCCACTGCTTGTGTCCCATCTTGCTTCAACTACATGCTCATAAAGTAGTTGTCCTTAAATAGTTCAAGGATTTTGATCTCCTTACATGTTATTTTCAGTTTCTAACCAATGTTTACATAGCTAAAGTTATTATCACCCATTATTATTATCCTCCACTTTCATTTTTCTAAATATTTCAGAATCATCTTCCTCGACATTTCCTGGCTTGTAGCAACAGCTGACTAAATATCTAAAATTTGTGCTTACCTCAGCCTCACACCAAATGACCTTTTAGCCATTCCTGCAAAAATCATCATAATACCTCACCTTCAATTTTATCTTTTCTGTTTTTTTGAAAAATATTATAACCATCTTATTCTATTCCTATAAGTATGTCATCCTCATTAATCATGTCTCACTGACACCAATAATGTGCAAATTGACTAACTGCTTCAATGCCAGAAACTCTGCCCTTTTACCTAGTACTCCTTGTATTTTGTATATAAGTACAGTAGCTTTCTTTGGTCCTCCTTTCCTTCCCACAATTCCTAATCCTATCATTCATGTTCTTTAACTCTTTTGCTCTTATCAAGACCATCCATGCATTCTTATCCTGTCTTCCTTCATCATTTATCTCAAACTAATCCTAGTAGCTTATACTCAGTCTAAAACTGTCTGATTTTTGTTTCCATGACTGGCTTACACATTCTGCTTCTCATTACCAACCCATTTTCACACTGCTACTCTCACTCAAATGCAGACCCTCTGCAGCAAACAGAGCTTCTGCTTTCAAATTTATTCAGTACTACCTCATACTTAACTCCTCTCTTCCTGCACATCACAGCTATCATGCCTTTTGTAATCATGTCTGTCCTTTCCTCAGATCCCTACTAATCATACTTTGGCAAACCACTCACAATTCTCCCTCTCGGACTATTCTAGCAACACTTGCAAATCCTGTACTACCTCATTCACACTTGTTTGAAAATTATTTGTTCCTACCAGCACAGTGAACTCGTCTGAGATTTTTCTCTTCTCTAGAGACCCAGTTATAGTGGTTTTCATTATCTTCTGCTTTCAACAGTAAAGCTGAACTGCACTATTACATACTGATATAGTCATCTGGTTGCCTGGTGATGATGATGATGTGAAGAGGATGCTGATGACAGTAAACAAAATAATGACAGGAGTATGGAATTATTATCATGAAGTCTAATCCATGGAGTATTCAGACTCATTGAGGGAGGTCCTAAACATCATGCCAAGCACTATCCAACATTCACACAGTACTTTGCTTTGATTTCATTCGTGATACCTACAACAGACACTGGCTACTTATTTCACTTATTCACCACTCTGCAAGCAAAAAATCTAGTCCTGACAGCCTTGCTAACTGCATTCTTGCTTTTCAAGATTTCCTCTGTATTAATTTTGTAAAAACCCTTCAGTAATTCGTATGTCTTAATCATATCACCTCTTTCCCACCTATCAACTAATTTCTGTAAGCCACAGATCTTCAACCTGTTCACGTAAAGTTCATTCCATAGACCTGCTACCATCTTAGTCACTCACCTTCGATCCCCTTCTCATCCACAAGAAACCCTGGTGCCCAGATCTGTGTGCGGTAGTCAAGATGGGATTGTATCAAGGCTCCATAAAGAGGTGAAAGAACCTGCTTGTCAGGGTATTCTTAAGTAAACAAGTAATCCGGTGAGTTACTTTTGCAATATATCCTCTAAACTTTAACTCTCTAACCACTAACATCCTGAAATCCCTGGCTTCATCAATTTCCTGGAGTACAGTTCCATCAACATGGTACACAGCTGGTAATTTTTTCACACCAAAATGCATAACCTTACACTTTGCACATTACATGACATCCATTCTCCTTTGCCCAGACTAACAGTTTACCCAAATCATCCTGCAAAATTTTAACATCATCTATATTAACTATTGCTCTATCCAACTTTGCATAATTGGCAAACAACTGAATAGTTCCTCTCATATCCTTTCCTATATTATTAATCAACAAATTAACAATTGTGGCAAAGATGTTTACTTGGCTCTTATGTTGCAAGTAAAAGAAAGAATGTGTATGGCAGAATGATTTGAACGAATGCCTATGGTAGGGAGGTAACTACCATTGGCATTCATTACACTTATTCCAAATTCTCCAAATATTAGTGTACATGAAGTACAAAAGCCCATTAGGGCCCACTTCCTCTCACTTTATACTTACTATTCCATTCTGATTTGTTACCCATGGTGCTAACTTAAGCATTTGATTCACATTCTGACACTATTGCATTACTATAATCCGTGTACCCCCCCCCAATAGCTTTCCCTCTAAAAGCTCTAGTTTCCCTGATTTGATATATCCACTTTCATTTCATTCAACAACACTTTTTTCAGACTCTGATCACTAAATCTGTTCAGATGCAAACCATCCTTCCTGTACAAGTCCTTTTGTCCATCAGACTCACTCCACATGTCCACACACATCATTTCTCTTGCATAACCTATGCAGTTATTCATTTCTGTTTCTGCTCAACTCTTTCATATCGTAGCAACACTCTCACTATCTTAACTCTGTCACTCTTTTCTTTTGCTACTTTAGTAAATCTTTAATGTCCTTCTTCATACCATACTTTTCTCCTTTCTGAAATCAACTCTTTCATTTTATACTTTTGCACTCTATTAATTTTTGCAACAGGGTTGCACGATTTTGTCACTCTCTTGCCAATCACACCCCTTATGATAGAATTGCCATACAAGATTCTCTGCTTAATTTTTCTTTCTCTCTTAGCCAAATATTCCTTTTTCTTTTCTTGCACTTCTTTCTTTCTGTTATCAGAAGTTTCTGCAGTTGCTCCAGTTCATTCATTCTTCATCCTGTGCATCACTTCACTTAACCATGCTATCTCCCTCATTATGGTCAACTCTTCATTCTTTACATCCATCATACTGCAAAGATGTTTATTTGCCTCTTATGTTGCAAGTAAAAGAAAGAATGTGTATGGCAGAATGATTTGAACGAATGCTGATGGTAGGGAGGTAACTACCATTGGCATTCATTACACTTATTCAGGCAATGACAATCAAGGAAAAGGAGTAGCCATAGTATTCAACACTAAATACGAGGCTAATCTTCTTGAATGGCAGGCAGTCTCAAGTAGAGTGATGTGGGCAAATATCAGAATGGGGAACTGGACAATGAGACTTATTTGTGCCTATGGTCCCACAGAAGGTTCTATTAAGGTAGAAGTTGAGGAATTTTTTGATGCTTTAGAAAAAGTAACTGACACATGAAAAAGGAAAAGTTGGTCCTTGTTGGGGATCAAAGTAGCAGAGTAGGAAATAATTGTCAGACATACAAAAATCTTTTGGTAAAATTTGGAGAAAAGAGCAAAGCTAATAATAATGGCAAATATCTTTTGAATTTATGCTCAGGACATGGACTGGTTATTACTAACACCATGTTTCAACATAAAAATGTGCACAAATTTACATGGAAAGAAGAGGCAAGGATAAGAAAAGTCTCATTGACTGTTGTTGTTGATAGTGCTGTTTTTCCACTGGTGCAGGACACCACAGTGTACAGAGGATTTGAAATTGGAAGTGATCACTATTTAGTCTAGAGCAGGATAAAATTGAATTTCATATTGAAAAGAATGACATGTAAGAAAATTTAAAGTGAATAAAAGCTGAGCAGCTCTTAGATGTGAACTGTAGACTAAGATACACAAAGATTATTGAATAAAAAATGAAAGAGTTTGAGAACAGGAACCAAATGAGAAAACCCTGATTGATTCAGCCAAAGAGGCATGTGGTGAGGTTGTCTGCAAGGATAGAAAAATCAGAACTCCATGGTGGACACAGGAAGTTAAAGAGACAGCGAAGAAAAAGAAGAAAGCATATAAAAAGTTTCTGGCAAATAAATCATGGAATGCATTGCCTGATGGAGTGGTGAGAGTGAGAACAGTCAATGAGTTGTGTTTCTTAGGGGGGGGGCCTCCCCTCAATGAGCCTTGATAGACTTTGTTTCTTAGGAAGGACCTCCCATGATGAGTCTTTTGACTCCCTGGAGGCCTGAATAATAATAATAAATCAGGTTGTGCTCTTAGAAAATACAGAGACAAATGTAAGAAAGCTAAACACTTTGTAAAACTAGCTAAACAAAAGTCATGGGAGGACTTTGGCAAGAACATAGAAAATAAATATCAAGAAGTGGCAAAATATTCTGGAGGTTGTTGAAGAAGCTTAGAAATGGAGGAAAGAGTGCTGTAAAAGGAGTTAGACATGATAAAGGTGACATGAAAACCAGAGATAAAGATATCCTTGAAGTATGGAGTAATTACTTTGAAAAATTGCTAAATGAAACAAGCAGTGATAGTACAGTGGTAAAAACTAATGACTAGGCATGCAGTCAGAAATACATATCCATAATTGAAGTAGAAAAACCCATCAAAGTCTTGAAATGTGGAAAGGCAACAGGAGTAGATGATATTCGACCAGAAATGCTGAAGAGCCCCCCCCCCCAGTATATGAAATTATATATATTATATATATATGTATAATAATTCATTGACTCGGTTGAAATACATATTGTGAAATGAGTTGAATGATTTAAACCGAGAGTTAGGTAAAAGAGGGTTTAATAGTAAAACACAACTAGTTTCGGCTTATAACAGCCTTCATCATGTTACATTATAAAAGAAAAAACACTTAACACTGAAGGTTAAAAAACTATGAACAACATAAAAAGTCTCTATACATAATTAGTATGAAAACTTTGTAGTTGTATTTAAAGCTAATCTTTTGTTTGTTGCATTGTTAGGAGAGTGCATGCTTGCAGCATCACGTGAATGCCAGTACATGAATACAGCTGAATGACTATCTGGGAGGTTGTAGCTCAAGTTATTATTTAAATGTTCAGGGTTGAGGATGATTTCCCTAGATTCTACTATTTTTCTCTCCAATTCATCATGGCAACGAAAGATGCCAGCAGACTGTATGACTTGGAGTTTCATCATTAGGATTAGCCGAGAAAAGGATATGGCTTGATAAGGCATTGGTTCGCTGTCTCTTGTAAGCAATGTCCCTCATGTGTTCCTCCCTGCATAATTCAATAGATTTGTCTGTCTGGCCAAAATAAGGAATATCACAATCGCACCAAATTTTGTACACACCAGGAAACTAGGTGAAGACAAATATCAGGAGACTATTCAGAAGAGAGAAAGATAACAGTGTAGTAGGAAAGGTTGTCAGTGTGTTACCCAGATATGATGATGATATTGAGAAGAGTGAAAGATAACAGTGTAGTAGGAAAGGTTGTCAGTGTATTACCCAGATATGATGATGATGAGTTACAACGGAGAGCCAAAATCATGAATGATATGTTGATGGAGCTGTGTGAAGAGAAGGGAGTGGAGTTTGTGGATGTATGGCATGTGTTTGAGGGAAGAATGAAATTATACAGGCGTGATGGGTTGCATTTAAATGGCTTTGGGGAAGTGTTGCTGGATGAAAGTACAGTGTGTGATGTTTGCCAGAGATCAGAAGGAAGGGATGAAGAGAAAAATCAGGAGAATGGTACTGAAGAGACAGCAATGGGAACATTGCTCTCTTCCTCCCTCACCCCACTACTGTTCCCACTGCCAATGCTTGGCAGTGGGAACAGTAGTGGGGTGAGGGAGGAAGAGAGAACTCGAATACAAGAGGAACAGGGAAATGGAGAGGGGAGGTCAGGTGGACAGGGAGACATGGCGTAGGAGGCTGAATGTTGAAAGTGGCAGTGAATGTGTTTATGAAGATGGAGTATATTGCAATGTGGGTGCAGAAGTGGTGACTGAGCAGGTATATGTGGTAAGTGGTGATCAAGATTTGGCTGGTGTAGTGGGGAAATCACAACCAACATATGGCTTGGATAGGACTGGCTATAGGTCTAAAAATGAACTGTTGTGTTTGTTTACAAATGCCGGAAGTATCAGAAATAAAAAGGGATGAAATGGTTTCAGTGATAGTTTATTCGTCCCCAAATCATTGGAATAAGTGAAACATGGTTGAATGATAATGGTATCGTAAAGGGAATAGAAATGGAAGGGTACAGTATTTTTCGTGAGAATAGAAAGGGCAGGAAAGGAGGGAGAGTGCTGCTGATGATAGCAGGGGAATTAATTCCACATAAGGTAGACAAGAAAGAGGTAATGTGGAGGTTGAGAGGAAGACATATTTAGTTGGTTGTTGCTATAGGACTGGGAATGTGGAAGGTGGAGATCAAGAAATGTATAAACAACTTGGATTCGTGAAGGGTAATTATTATGGGTGATTTTAATTATGGCAATATAGATTGGAATGAAGAGATAGCATTTGAGAATAAGGAAAGTGAATTTCTCAAGTTCTTGAGAGATAACTATCTCAGGGAGCATGTAAAGAATGGCACGCGATGATCAAGAGTTCTAGATCTCATTATTTCAGCAGAGGAGGTAATTGTTAGAGGGGTTTCCCATTTTCCTCCAGTTGGTGAAAGTGATCGTGAAGTAATCACCTCTGTTGTGGCTAGTCATATGCAGGCTTTTGTGAAGAAAGGATATATGTGGAATTATAAGGCTGGTGATTATGACAAGCTTAGGAGATGACTTGAAGCTATGATATGGAACAAGGAGTTCAGCGGTAAGGAAATAAATGCTGCATGTGAACTTACAAAGAAATACATAACAGCATCAATGTACGAATGTATCTGAAAGGCCAAAAGGCTGAATAAGGTTGGTGTAAAATGGATGAATGTGGAGCTGAAGCATAAAATCTGGAAAAAGGAAGTCATTTGGAGGAAGTACAAGATTAAAAATGGTAATCAGTCACATGAAGAATATAAAGAACAAGCCAGAAGAGTGACTCAGTTAGTAAGGAAAACAAAAGTAGAGTATGAGCAGAAATTGGCAAATCAGGCTAAGAAAAACTCTAGATAGTTTTTTAGATATGTGGCAAGTAGAAGGAAGAATTATCATGGAAAGATGAAGTTAAGGGATGAAAGTGGTAGAATGGTAACTGCTGCAGAAGACATTGCTGAGTTATTGAGTCATAAATTTATGAGTATGTTTCATTCTGATCAGGGTGGAATCATGAGTAACTTAAGTGTAGAGCACATAGGAGAGGATAACTTAATTGAGTGAGCAGCAGGTATTTGAGGAAATAAATAACCTTGATGTTAATAAGGTGATAGAATTTGATGAAATATCACCACATATCTTAAGAGAATGTTCCAGGGAAATGGCAGTAGCTTTGGCATGCCTGTTTAACAAGAGTTTTGCAACAGTTCAGGTTCCAAGGGAGTGGAAGGAGGGTAAAATTATTCCACTGCATAAAGGTAGTGATAAGGCTGTCGCTTCAAATTACAGACCGGTCTGTATATCTGGAGATGATCTTGGAGAGATTGGTTAGAAGTTGGATACAGAAATGGGTTGATAACAGCAGTATTCTCTGTGGTTATCAGCATGGGTTTGTTAAGGGAGATCATGTTTCATTAAATTATGTACTATAACAAGGTGACAAATACCTTGGACAGAGGAGATGCATATACAGTGGAGTACTTGGATTTTGCAAAGGCTTTTGATAGACTGCTACATGACAAGCTCTTAATTAAATTGAAGGAGATGGGATTGGATAACAGACTTCTGTGTTGGATCAGTGACTGGCTGTCTGGTAGGTATTAGAAAGTTGTATATGGGGGTGCAGTATCTCGAAAGAGAAAGGTTACCAGTGGTGTGCAACAGGGGTCAGTTTTGAAGCCATTGTTTATTAATTTGTATGTTAATGATATTGGGTTGGGTTTAACTAGTGATATCCAGTTGTTTGCACATGATGCAAAACTCGAGAGAGCAATGCACAGTCAGGCTGATGTTAATGCCTTACAAGAGGACTTGAATAGATTGCATGAATGGGTAGGTAAGTGGAACTATCAGTTCAATGTTGCCAAGAGTAAGGTTTTGAAATTTGGTAAGTAACAATGGGATGCCAAGTATACACTTGGTGGGGAAACTTTAACTGAAGTAGAGGAGATGACAGTTCTAGGAGTGATGGTGGACAAGGACCTGAAATTCAGAGGCCACATTGCACAAGTTGTGAAGACATTACATGGAATAATGGCAATGATGCGGAGAAACCTGACATACAGAAATAGAGAGGTTATGATTCCATTGTATAAGGCCTTGTATGGATTATTGTGCATAGATTTGGTCGCAGGGTTTTCATGATGACGAGGATATGTTGGTAAGGGTACAGAGAAGATTCGCAAAGGTAGTCAGTGGTCTTTGGAATGTGCAGCACGAGGACAGATTAAGGAAACGTAAGTTGCAGAGCCTCGTGAATAGGAGGAAGGGGGGGGGGATATGATCGAGACATATAAACTGGTCGGAGGTTGTTATCAGGTAGACATGGAAGAGATTTTTCATAGAATTCAAGAAGAAAGTAGAACAAGAGGCCATTGCTGGAAACTCTATAAGGAAGGTGTGAGCAAAGGAGTGAGAAGCAGGTTCTTTGCATGGAGGGTGATTGGGGAGTGGAATGCATTGCCTGAGTGCGTTGTGGATGTGGACACATTGAATCTCTTTAAGATGCAGTTTGATAAGCATTGTATGCAATAGTGAATACCTCCCACAATGAGGCTCTGACTCTGTAGAGGTTAGGTGTTGATGATAATAATAATAATTTACTCACATCAAACTTTGCTTGATAATTGTAACTAATAACATCCATTTCATTCATGCGCATGAAAAGGCCAACTTCCTGACAACTGAAACACATAATAACACTATTAATAAATTCATATAAATATTAACATTTTTTAAACTTTTTTTTATATAAATCAACAACACAAGACTAATCATTAAGTTCTCTAAATAATTTCACTAATGAAAATTATTTTTAAATACATTTATATTTGTTATTATATTTTTATGAAATGTGTCAAACATAGACATATACATACACCAAATTGTGCACATGATGCACACCACAAAGATGGAGCAACATGGATAAGAAGTGCTAGCCATCAATTATCAATATTAAGAGCAGTATAATATGCATTGTTCCTTATAATATATAAGGACCAATGGGACTCTAACTCTCGGGACACGCTCTGATATTGCATCATTTAGATATTGTTTAAATGTTTCCCATGCATTGTCGATATTCTTCCCATCCATCAACTGTTCCCATTCCACTGAACTTAGTATACTCTTCAGTTGATCATAATTGCATGCCTTGTAGGTTCAGCATGTAACCTTTTCTGAATAGAACATTCATAAACTTATTCACTTCCCAGGTGAGTACCACATGATCACTGTCGCCAACTGGAGGCAGAATAGTTACATTTTAACTGAAATGTCTGCCCTCTGACACTAGAATCAAATCTAAGACACTATGACCTTGAGTTTCCTCTGTCACATGCTGCAGAAGTTGTCCCGCAACAGCTCAATAAATACATTTTCATTCTTCTCATGAGATTCTACTGCTACCCAATGAATATTTGGATAATAAAATTCTCCCATTATGATTACTCATCTTGTCTGTTTGGTGATGCATTTATTCATCATTAACAATTGATCCACCAGGTCTGTAACAAAACTCCACTGTGTAATTGATCATGTTAAATTCCGCCTTACAACAGATGGCTTCAAACTCACTGCCACATGAAAGCTATTAGTAGTAGTACTACAATGATCGGTCTCAACTCAAACTGGATTCAAGTCATCAGATATCATTAGTAGCACACCCCTTCTCCGGTATCCGGAGAGTTCATCGAAAAACAGTTTACCGAAAGACAATTCATCGTAAAAGCAATTCACTGAATAAACAATTCATCGAAAATCAGTTTATCGAACAACAATTAATCGAAAAAGCAATTCATTGAAAGACAATTCCCCGAAAAAGCAATTCACCGATGAGCAGTTAATCGAAAAGACAATTCATCGAAAATACAGTTCACCGAAAAATGAATTATAAGGCGTGTGGGGGCGAAGATGTGTGTGCAATTTTTTTTTTTTTTTTTTTTTTGGATTATTTTGAGAGGTATATATCTTTTTATTATCCTACTATTTATCCTACTTCGTTCGGAAAGCGATTTTTTGGCGGGGCATACTGGTTGCAGTGAATGATATCCACTGAGGTGGGTATAGTTGAGATGTTAAAAGAACATTTCATAAAGGGATTTCATCCTTGTGAAATTTTTTAGCTCATATTCTAACCATTGATGAAACATGGCTTCGTCACGATGACCCAGAGAACAAACAACAGTCAATGGAGTGGAGACACCAAGGTTCTCCATGGCCAAAGAAGTTTCGAACCAAACAGTCAGCAGGGAAAGTTCTTGCCATTGTCTTTTAGGATATGGATGGTGTAATCCTTACCTTACCTCAAGAAAGGTGAAAGTGTTACAGCAGCTCTGAAGGAATTGAAGGAATTACTGAAGGAAAATCGGTTGGAGAAACTAAGTAGAGGCGTGTTGCTTTTGCAGGACAATGCACCTGCTTATGAAATCCAACAGACAATATATATACAACTTGGGATTTCAATATCTACCTCAAACACCATATTCACCAGGACTGGCCCGATGGCCAACCCTAGAAATTTTGTCGCCATGTGCAGTAGCATATTTTTCCACCCCTTCCCCTTAAAAAAAAAACTCTTTTAATGACATCTTAAAAGCCATGATATTAATCTAGGCGTCAGCATCTCTGATCATAAATTCTAAATAGCAGCATTAGCTAATAAAAATTCATACTTTAATGAAAAAGGATCATAAACTATATTTTTTACAGAGAGAGAGAGAGAGAGAGAGAGAGAGAGAGAGAGATTTCCTCTTAATGTGCAGTATAATAAAATGATTCGAAACGTGTTATTGTACTTCGGGATCTTTTAATTTTTAAAAGGGGGGACACAAAAATTTTGCACTCAGGCGGCACAAACCCACGGAATGCCCCTGAAGATCAGTCACTAAGAGTTGTGTAGATTCTAGTTAATTGCTCTCCACATGTTTACTTGTGGCACCAAATAATGAATGAATGATTCCAGGAAAAAAAAGTTTCTTTTCCAGGCATTAAAAAATACACAGCCTATATATTTACAAATCAATTGTAAGAATAAATTGCCGGTAGACAGTTTCATTTCCTGATCATGTTATCAGGAAATGAAAGTTTATGCTAAGAAAGAAGATATATATATATATATATATATATATATTCAAGATACCAAGTACCCCCCCCCCCCCCCACCCCCCCCCCCCCCCACCCCCCCCCCCCCCCACCCCCCCCCCCCCCCACCCCCCCCCCCCCCCACCCCCCCCCCCCCCCACCCCCCCCCCCCCCCACCCCCCCCCCCCCCCACCCCCCCCCCCCCCCACCCCCCCCCCCCCCCACCCCCCCCCCCCCCCACCCCCCCCCCCCCCCACCCCCCCCCCCCCCCACCCCCCCCCCCCCCCACCCCCCCCCCCCCCCACCCCCCCCCCCCCCCACCCCCCCCCCCCCCCACCCCCCCCCCCCCCCACCCCCCCCCCCCCCCACCCCCCCCCCCCCCCACCCCCCCCCCCCCCCACCCCCCCCCCCCCCCACCCCCCCCCCCCCCCACCCCCCCCCCCCCCCACCCCCCCCCCCCCCCACCCCCCCCCCCCCCCACCCCCCCCCCCCCCCACCCCCCCCCCCCCCCACCCCCCCCCCCCCCCACCCCCCCCCCCCCCCACCCCCCCCCCCCCCCACCCCATGAGTTAGCCTGTCTCATACGAGGATGGAAGGTTTTTCCTCTCTGAAACTTGGTTTTTAGTTGCCCAAAAAACAAGCGAACCGAATTGGAAAAACACGCAGGGATTTAAGGCCAGTTGCTTCATCCTTAATTCAAAACAACTCAACCCAATTCCAATTTCCTTTAGCACTGTGATTTCTAACTGTGATCTGCCGACCACTGGCATCCTTCAAAAGTTGAATAAGACTTCCAACCGCTGCTCATCTAAATATAACAACAGATCAGTATGCTTCTAAAAGGTTTACAGGTTTGTTTTTTAAGACTCTTTATTCATCTTTCCTTATTTTATTATTTTCCTTTCCCAGAGAATATTTTAACCTTTTATTTTTTTTTAACAAACTGCACCGATCACCTCCTCAAAACCCAGAAATATACCCACACATACTCATTATTATTCTTAGTCTATTCCTTCCCTTATTAACTACAATTACTTGCTTTCGAGGTTATTCGGAGATAAGTGCATGTGGCATTCCTGTCGTTGAGGGATAACAGAAACAGGAGTAAATAAGTGAAAAATGATTGAAAAATCTTCAGGAATGAATTTTTTTCAAGTTTTCCAATATTTTTACTCTGAATTCCTGTATATTTTATTATTATATTGCGAAAAATATTTACATCAAATAATCAATTTATTATTAGTAGTAGTAGTAATATTAATGATTAAAGATACTATTTTTCCTCATCCTCCTCAATATAATGATTGTTGGTATAGCAGTGCTGCTTTACTAAGGAATAATTACAGAACAATATGGATTCTTATTGTCTTTCTTGTCCGATTTGCCTATTTCCAGGAGGATAAGCCTAGTCATCTCAGTATTAGTCCTACTAACTTACGTTCAGTAAATTTATTTATTTATTTATTACATTTATTAATGAAAAAATTTTATTTGGATTCCGTATTTGAAACTTTTACAAAAAAAATGTCGAACCCTTCCAGTTTTCAGTTCAGCTATATTCGGGGCGACAAAGAAAAATGTCGAAATTATGTATTACAATAACTCGCAGACTTAGCAGAATTCAAAGAAGTTTTCAGAACAAGAAGCTGAATGCACGGTTCAGTTTTAGTTTGTAATGGATCACTTTTATCATGACATTTCCGTAAAGAGGTTCCCAAATGATATTAGCAATTTCGCTCTGGCTGGTTGAAATTTAATGAAATTTTTAATTTCACTCGACTAGACTTACTGTGACAAAATTTGGTAGAACGAATTTCTTAGCCTATTCCTCCCCTTATTAGCTGCAATTACATGTTTTCGAGGTTATTCGGGATATAAGTGCATGTGGTAATCTTGTCTTTCCTATAGATAAATCGCTAACTGTATAATGAAGCAGGATGTACACTTACATTAAATGCTCTAAAATGCAAGAAAATAATTATTCCGTTTCAATGACCGCTTCCATATTTTGTCTGTATCACGAGTAACGTTCCACATTGTTACTGAACATTTTCTAAACAATAGTTTGCAAGAAAAATGACTTTTCGATGAATTATGAAAGAATTCATCAAAAAATTTCGGTGAATTGTTTTTTCGATGAATTTCATTTTCGACGAATTGTCATTCGATGAATTATCATTCGAGGAATTGATCATATGAATTGCCTTTTCGATGAATTGCCATTCGTTAAATTGTCGTTCGGCGAATTGTTTATTCAGTGAATTGTGTTTTCGATGAATTGCTGTTCGATGAATTGTCTTTCGATTAACTGTTTTTCGATGAATTTGCCTGTAACCCCCTTCTCCCCTATCCTCTCTACCCTTCCTAAAAGGAGTATATCCTTACACTCAATACCAGTTAGTATGTCTGATTCTGATAGCCAGGTCTCATTAATGCCTATAATCTGAGGTTCCAACATATTGACTAAGGCAAAAAATTCGGCCCTTTTGTTTCTGATACTCTTAGCATTCGTGTACAGACATATTAATCTACTTGCATGTTCTTTTGCCTACTCTTGTCTGCAGTCTGCATGACACAACTGGACAACTTGCAGATCTCTATTTTTCTCTTGTGCTTCATATATGTAGTCATCTTGCACACATTTGATGGGCCCAGAACAGATGAACACAAAGTTGAAGTCGTTCTCTGCTCATGAACATTTCCATGACAAAGCCCATTTCCATCATTAACACAGTTATATGACATTGTTGCTCACATTCTCACCTTAGATATGAAAGATATAAGAAGCATAGATATGAAATAAATGATGTGTTTGTTAAACTCTGTGTAACATGCATCTAAAGGAATTCAGTTATTAATGTCATTATTCTAATTATTTTCAAAGTTCAGTCAGCAAAAATTATGAGAAAATAATCTTGTGCGTTTCCTGTTTTCAAAAGAAAGAAAGAACATTGTAAATATTTCATTCTGAAATTATCACTAAATAACAAAGAAAATATTTAAATCTGGAGAGTTATTATTATTATTATTATACACCTCCAGGGAGTCCAAAGACTCATCGAGGGAGAGTGTGCCAACAGCATCGAACGATTGGTCCCCTTCTAACTACTAACCGCGCTCAAACTTACTTAACTGAGCCATTAGTAGCAGAGGCTCTACCAATCGACCAACCTTTATGGTGCCAAAGTCAGATGAGTGTTCCATGAGCCATACTTGGGTGGTTGCAGCCCAATGGGGCAGTGCATTATCCTGCTGAAACAGACCATTGGCTACATGATGTGCAAATGCCATAAAATGTGTAGATGATCAGCCAGCACATTCTGGTAGTTTGCAGAATCCAAGGACCTCTCCAGATATACTAAGCGACCTAATTTGTCACATGAGAAGACTCCCCAAACCATCACAAAGCTACTACCCCCTTGAATAGAGCCGAACAGGCATGACAGGAATATGGCCTCATGCTGTTGATTTCACACCCACACCCTTCCATTTGCTCGGTATAACTGATAACAGGATGCATCAGACCACACTACTCTGGCCCACTCTACAAAGGTCCAGTTTTGAGGGTTTTGACACCAGGCAAGGCACAGTACCTGATGATGTGCTATCAACAGTGGTATATGATTAGGGTGTCAGCTGCTGTAGCCCATGGTATGCAGAGTATGTCATGTTGTTAGCTCGCTGACATTGCTTGGACCTCCAACAATGAAACTTGATGTGATCTGTGCTGCTGTTGCCCTGTGGTTAGTCTGTATGAGCCTGGACAGTCTACATTGATCCCTCTCATCCAGGGGCGCACAGGCCATATGTGCAATATGTGCAACGTATACAGGCGCCAAAGATTTGGTAAATTTGATATTTTAAATAAAGTGAATTTTGTCAGAAAAACACTGCAGTCTTCATCTATGATCTCCACCTTGATTTAGATGCATTGAACAAGCTTGTACGTGTATAATCATATTATACACGTACAAGCTTGCCATTCAGAACTCACCTTTTTTGTTTGGTGGTTGTTAGCAGTTTTGTTGGCTGAATGAATTCTAGACATATGATTTTGTTTTGTGTAATTTTATCACTAGAAATGATCCAATTGAAAGTAAAATTTGGATCACTCGAAAAATTTCAATCGAGATATAATTTTAATAACACATTTCAATATATTCCACCTATATGTTTCAGAATTATCAGTTCGACTTGTTTTGCAAAATTTTACCAATTAAAATAATCTCAAGTGAAGCCAAACTGAACCATGTCGACATCCTTAATAATTATAATTAATAATAATTTCTTAAATTAAGGGGATATTAATTCCCACATAGTTTTAAAACCGAATAAGAAACTCAAAGATTGGAATCAGAGAGTTTCTTGCCGAATATAGTAAACTATAAAGTATCGGCGGACACTAGCGTTAGCCAATGCAAGTGTTCCTAGTACGAGGTACAATATTGGGCAGCTCGTTGCAAAGGTGGAGGAAGAAGTTCAGATCGCTATTCTTAGGTATTTTCCATAATGTAAAAACACATTTCCTAGGAAATGTATGCTGTTATTACATTATGGAGGGAGGTCACTATTTCTTGCCGAATATAGTTTACTATATTCGGCAAGAAACTCTCTGATTCCAATCTTTGAGTTTCTTATTCGGTTTTAAAACTATGTGGGAATTAATATCCCCTTAATTTAAGTAATGTTTTCATTGCCGAAATGAAGCTTATTAGCTCTTTATACTTAAGTAACTTAATGGTTGCACCTGTTTGGAAAACTCGTTCGCAAAGTACATAAGTTCTTTTCGCTATACACTTTGGCATTGGGTCTAGCTACTCACTGATGAAGCCTCAAAAAAGGCTGAAACCGGTCTGGGTAGTGACCTCCCTCCATAATGTAATAACAGCATACATTTCCTAGGAAATGTGTTTTTACATTATGGAAAATACCTAAGAATAGCGATCTGAACTTCTTCCTCCACCTTTGCAACGAGCTGCCCAATATTGTACCTCGTACTAGGAACACTTGCATTGGCTAACGCTAGTGTCCGCCGATACTTTATAGTTTACTATATTCGGCAAGAAACTCTCTGATTCCAATCTTTGAGTTTCTTATTCGGTTTTAAAACTATGTGGGAATTAATATCCCCTTAATTTAAGTAATGTTTTCATTGCCGAAATGAAGCTTATTAGCTCTTTATACTTAAGTAATAATAATTTATTTTTGAATGAGGATAATGTTATTATTATTATGACTTTTTATTTATTTATTTATTTTTGAATGAGGCTTGCATATACCAATATACCAATTTTTTTTTTAAAGTCCAGCTAGATAATAACACTATTAATAAATTCATATAAATATTAACATTTTTTAAACTTTTTTTTATATAAATCAACAACACAACTTATGGACAAAACTAATTTAATAGGCACTTGTGTATTTATTTATTTTATTTTATTTTTTAAATTTTTTATTTTTATATATTTCTATATATATATTTATTTATTTTTGCAAAATGTATTTAAAAAGTTAGCAACGCAAGAGCGATACCAGAGTGATACCAGAGTGATACAACTTCGAAATGCAGACGACTTAAGAATAGCAGATTCGTGTATGCCATGAATATATCCATATGTTAATGCTATATTTCAAAATAACCTTATGTTTTGAAATAACAGAAACTGCAAAATGGCTTTTATAACTGACGAATTTATTTATATTTTGCAAAAATTTAAAATGTCTTTCATCGTAATTAAGGTTCTGGGCTTATAGGGTTTGATAGAGGAGACGTTTTTTCACTTTTTAATGCGGCTTTTACTTTTTTTTTTGTTTTAGACATTTTACAATAAGTAGGAGGGTAGTGAACAAAGGCCTAGTGGTTTCTATCGGTAGCGATTTTTATTTGCTGACTGATCTCTATTATATACAGTTGACCATTGAAGAACACGTGTTTGAACTACGAGGTCCACTTATGCGAGTTTTTTTTTTTTTTGAACAAATATATTATTATTATTATCATCACCCAAACAGAAGTCATACCTTCCCTTAAATTCATTCACACTAGATGCACTCACCACCCCTAAAGGCAAACTATTCCACTGCTCTCTGGGAGAAAAATCTATCTCTACTCCTTTCTTGATTGTGAACAAACTTAACTTTCACATGCTGTTTGCGAAAGTTGTCTCACAACAATTCAATAAATACCTCTTCTTTCTTATCATGAGATTTCTCTTCTACCCAATCAATGTTTGGATAATTACAGTCACCCATAACGATCAATCATTTAGTACCCATAAGGATAAATTGAATAAATAAGGATAAAACAACAGAAAATTATTTTGAAGGGATCCTCAATCCATCTCTCTAGGGTTCTAATGGGATCTCTCGTATGAGATTCCACTGGAATTCTATTCTTCTCAGAACATCTCTTTTGATCGACCGGTCAAAAGCCATGTTAAGCAGCTTGATATAACAGTAGATGTTTGAATGATTACCCTTATTAACTACATATTCATGAATTGTTTGCAAATATCGGGTGCATCAACAAAGGGAATATTTACCAGAACTCATTCAAAGAACAATGAATAAATTATTATTATTAAACAAGACCTCATGGAGTCAAAGGCTCATTTGGGAGGTCCTTTTATCACACACACATCTCATCATAGCGTGTCTTAAACACACTCAAACTCCTTGCAGACACCACACTCTCAGGCAAGGCATTCCAATCGTTTACAACTCTGCACAAAAAAAAACCTGCCTCTCACTCCTCTGCTCACACCCTCTTCATACAGTTTCCAGGGATGACCTCTGGTTTTCCCCTGATCTCCTACTATTCTCTGTAGAACTTCACCACTGATCCTATAACAATCCCTTACCAACTTGTAGGTTTTTCTATCATATCTCCCCTCTTCCTTCTGTCCACCAGACTCTGCAAGTTGTATCTTCTCAATCTTTCCTCATACTCGACATTCCATTGTCAGTTCCAAGATAATTTAAGTTCAGCAATCGAAATTACACATCGATTATTTAAAACAGAAAACTGAAAACTTTTTTTTTTTTGTGAGTGATCATTGGTTTACGTAGGGGAATTTTTGAAAAGAGGATTCGGTGACATACTGTTTGATTAACACTCCGTAAACGACCTTGTTTGACACGCCAAGTGCCATCTGAACATCTTCGCCCCTCACTGTGATTCTTTCAGCTCAATTCGGTTATGACAGAGGCCTTGGCCTTCATGAGATCTGACACGGACAGAAAAATTTCTCTTCTAACTGCGTCCTTCACAACGTGTTTCAGTTTTTTGATTCCACTTTGTTTTGCTAAACGACAAATAGCACGAATCACCAATCATTGGTTTCCTTCTGTTCTCTCGAGGAAAAGACACCGGTGGCATAGAAATATTTTCCACTCTTCTTGTTTTCTCTGAGGGTTTGTGTTGACTTTCTTGTTTGTTTTTGGCATGGAAGAGAGATGAATTAAGCAAAAGGTTAAACCAGGACACTCACAGCAGTAAACCAAAAACAAAGAAAGCATTGATTGTTGGATCGAAGTTATTCGTGAAATAAGTTAGTGAAGAGAGCATTGTTAACTGATGAAACAATGTCAAACAGTTCATTTGTTGCATCAAAATTATTAAAATAAAAATATAGTATGAAAAAATTACACGCACACAGAGCAAATATTACTATAATTACAAATGTAGTTTAATTTCTTATCGAGATTCCTTTGTTTGATGCATAAATTTTCTAATACCACAGAAATATTCGTGCTAAACTACATTTTTTTTACTTTTTTATTAGTATATTTATTTTTATGATCATTTTACGTTTTAATGCCAAATTTGCACTAGCTACTGCATGCAGTATTCATATAACATTCATTGTGAAATTTCAAGTTTCACAACAGTGTAGGAAACAAGAATGCTGAATCTAAGGAGTCGATATGATCTTTCCATGATTCTCTTGTTGAGTTGCAGAATTAAAAACCTGAGTTTCCTGGAGGAAACCCTACTTGCCTGTGCAAGAGATTGACTAACTACAGATCCAATCGAAGACGTTCCTCTGGGCAGGACTAGATTCGAACTTAGAACAGTCTGTTTTCGAGCAAGCTAGCGCAGCTGACATTTCACAGGGCTATTGTCATATATTGACAGAATAGAGACTGTGAAAGGGTGCATGGTGGCCACGGAGTGGGAATGATGAACCAGGAAGGAGAGAGGGTTGTGGACTTTGCAGTAGCATTTGATCTGGCAATTGTGAACTCGTTTTTCTACAAGAGGGAAGAACATTTCATAACATTTAGGAGTGGTAACAGCAGTTCACAAATTGACTACATTTTGACTAGAAGAAAACATCTTAAGGTTGTGACAAATTGTAAAGTAATTCCAACAGATCAAGTAGCACAGCAACACCAACTGCTGTGCGCAGACTTTAAAATAAGATCGAAGATAAGAACCTCTGGATGCCATGGGATGAAGACAATTAAGTGGTTTCGCTTAAAAGAGGAGAGTGTGAGGAATCGTTTTAGGGAGAGGGTGTTAAGAGGATTTCGGATGGACTGGAAAGTGCACAAGATTGGTGGAAACATAATTCAAAAGTAATCCTGAGCTGTGCAATCGAGGTGCTTGGTGAGACATCTAGAAAGATTAGAGAGCAGAAGGTGGGTTGGTGGTGGAATAATAATGAACACATGGCAGTGACAGCTAAGAGGAAGGCAAAGCAGAAGTGGGATGAGTCACGAGTGGAGGAGGACAGAGGTGCACAGAGAGAGAAAGCAAGAAGCCAAGTGAGTTGTGGCACAGGCGAAAACCATGGCATATCAAGATCTGTATGATGAATTAGAAACAAAGGCAGGACAGAAAAATTTACCAACTAGCGAAATGTAGAAATGAAGCAGCAAAGGACATCTTACATGTGAGGCAGATCAAAGATGCTGAAGGAAGAGTATTATGGAGGGATGTGGACATAAGAAACAGATGGAAAATATACTTTGAGGCACTTTTGAATGAGGAAAATGCAAGGACTCACAGAGGAGATGGGCAGCCTTCTGAGGGGATGGTGCAGAACATCAGTAGAGTGGAAGTGACGAAGGCCATGAAGAGAATGAGGAATGGAAAATCGGTGGGCCCCGACAGAATTCCATTGGAGGCATGGAAGGCACTGGGGGAAGAGGGAATCGACCTGCTGTGGGTCCTGTTCATGAAAGTTTGCCAACAGGAAAATATACCTGAGGAATGGAGGGAGAGTACTCTTGTCCCCCCCTCTACAAGGGTAAAGGGGATGCACAAGACTAAAAATTACAGAGGAATAAAATTGATGTCCCACACAATGAAAATCCTAGAAAGGGTTCTTGATGGTAGATTGAGGAAGGAGGTGGAGATTGCAAAGGAACAATTTGGCTTCATGCCTGGTAGATCAACAACAGATGTTATCTTTGGGTTACGGCAGATGATGGAAAAGTATCGAGAGAAACAAAGGGAGCTACATCTGGCATTTATTGATCTGGAGAAAGCATATGATAGAGTGCCAAGCCAAGAAGTATAGAGGTGTCTGAGGGAGAAGAAGGTGCCGGAGAAATATGTCAGGTTGTTGCGGGAAATGTACAGAAATGTGAAGACACGTGTTCGGACCTGTCTGGGACAGACAGAAAGTTTTCAAGGAACAGTTGGCTTGCATCAAGGGTCAGCATTAAGTCCGTTTCTGTTTAATATTGCGATGGAGGTGGTAACAGAGGAGGTGAGAGAAGATGCGCCTTGGACAATGTTGTATGCAGATGACATCTTGCTGTATGCAGATTCAAGAGAAGAAGCAGAAACTAAACTGGAAAGATGGAGAAAAGTACTGGAAGAGAGAGGTATGAGACTGAGCAGAAGTAAGAGAGTATATGTGTTGCACAGCAGGTGGCAGACAGGAGACAGATCTGGAGCTGGAAGGAAATGTCATCAGGAAGGTGAGAGACTTTAGATACTTAGGTTCAACAGTGGAAGAAGATGGAGCTGAGAAGGAAGTGGGATGCAGGATACAAGCAGGTTGGAGGAATTGGAGGGAGATGGCTGGAGTGTTATGCGATAAGAGGGTGCCGATCGATCTGAAAGGCAAAATCTATAGGACAGTAGTGAGGCCAGCTATGATATATGCTATAGAAACTGTGGCCTTGAGGAAAAATAACATCAGCAGGATGGAAGTAGCAGAGATGAGAATGCTTAGGTGGATGTGCGGTGTGACCAGAAAGGATCGTCTGAGAAATGACTATGTCAGGGGAACAGTGAAAGTTACAAACTTAGGAGTGAAAATACAGGAGGCAAGGTTGAGATGGTTTGGTCATGTGATGAGGGAGGACGAATATGTTGGAAGAAGGGTCATGCAGATGGATGTGCAAGGAAGGCGAAAGCATGGGCAGCCAAAGAAGAGATGGAGAGAACTGGCAGAAGAGGACTTGAGGATGAAGAACTTGGATGTGGTGACAGCCCGAGACAGGAAGGTGTGGAGGAGACTCATTATCAACAGTGACCCCACTTAAGTGGGAGAAGCTGCAGAAGAAGAAGATTGTCATATATTGAATACTGATGAAAAGATGTTCAGGTAGTTGCATTAAATAAAAATAATCTTTCCTGAAAAAATAATACATATCCTGAAAAACAGGATATGTATTATTGGTTTCATCCTTAACTTCTTACCATTAGGTTTGATGGTCAATCACAACCCTACTCTTTTAGAAGCCTATTAATACTCCAATACGAAAATCGATCCCATGTGCACAGTGTGTAATGTCTGTCGAGTGTCCTGACAGGCATGGTGTGTCCATTAAAGTGATTTTTCTTTCTATTTAAATATTTATTTACCTATTTCTTTACCCAATAATGTTTAATATGTTCCTATTTTATATACTTGTAAGTTAATCTGTTTTTCATTTATACCTGTGCAAATGACAAAGTGATGTTCTTGTCAAATAAAATATAGTTAGTTTAATTTTGTACCAAAAAATATTTAATATTTTTGTTTTTATAAAACTAAGTTTATCTGTTAAATTACATAAAACTATATAAGGTGCAATTCGCAAATGATTTTCTTGCCAAATAACATAAACTACTTTATTTTCTTCCAAATTAGTTTTGTTGTTTTTGTACCGTTCGTGTATGTTTATTGTTTTTTTATACATTTTTTTTTGTAATTTCTGCTTTTTGTTCAATAAACTTATAATTAATATATTTTGTATTTCATTTTTACTCACCGATACATTTTTATAAGATTTTTATAAGAGGGGGGGGGGGTATAGGGGCACCAACTGAAGTTTTGCACACAGGCGCCGGACACTGTTGGTGCGCCCCCTACTCTCATCATTGGGATGTGGTCGGCCACCATATGCACACTGGGAACTGGTACATCCATTGACAGTTGATTACTAAATTATTTAAGGAATTTACAACGTATACTGGAATATTAATTAAAAGACTCTTTAATAAATACTTCCTATATTTCAGCAATGTCACATTTCCATCTTCATGGGAACATTCAAATAGAAATAGCTAGCCACTAGAGGGCTACATGGTGTGTAGTGTTTGTAGAGAGCTCCTGAACAGATAAGTATTATTTTGAGTAATAATTGGTAAATTTGCTTGAATCTTACATAGTATTATTTACTTTTTGTATCTTAGCATGTCTGGGTGATTTTTGTGTTTTCTGAGTATTTTAATTAGTAAATTGATAGATACGATTATTTGTGCACATGGCCCCCATAAAGAGGAATACAAATCACCATCTTTGTCTAAAAACTTTAATTTAAAGAATTTGATTCAATATACTTTGGCAGTAAGAGGATGGAAATCAATATTAGATTACTTCATATTAAATGAAAAGACATCAAAATTTTCACTAGATGTTAGAGTTCACAGAGGATATGAAATAAGCAGTGACCATTTCCTTGTTAATATAAAATTAAGAGTACCACCTAAATGGCTACAAGTAACAAGAACAGAAAGAAAAATTGAAACATTTGTTTATAAAACTAGACTGTTGAATGACACAAATGTACAATGGCTATATGAACAAAGAATTAACCAATATCTAGATAAAATAAAACAAAATGAAGAAATAGAAATAGAATGGCTTAATATAAAAACGATACTAAATGCAGCAGCAAATGAAAGCTTAGGAAAAACCAAAAAATTTAATAAAAGAAAAAAACTGAAGATCTGGGATGATACAATCAAAGAAATAATCAAAAAGAAAAAAGAAGCCTATCACAAATGGTTAAGCAGTAAAAGATTAGAAGATGAAATAGAATATAAAAGAATAAGAGCCATAGCTAAAAGAGAAGTCAGAAAAAGACATAGAGAATAATGGAATAAATTTGTTTCTAATTTAGAACATGATTTATATAAAATAAGACCCAATGTATATAAGATTTTGAAACACTTAAATGCAGATACCAAAGAAAACATAAAATTAAACACTGAATTGAAATTAGAAGAATTTCTAAATTACTACACAGAACTGTGGACAGACAAATATTTTAAAAAAGACAACTGGCAAACAATTAACGAAAATGAAAAGGAAATAACTGAAGAAGAATTAGAAATCAGCCTGAAAGAAACAAGAAACGGAAAATCACCTGGAGAAGATAAGCTAGGTTCAGAACTATATAAATATGCAGGAACAAGATTCAAAGAAAGATTCTTATTATTTTTAAATAAAATTTACTCAACTGGTATCCCCCCAATAGAATGGAAAAAAGCAATTGTGATTCCTATCTTTAAGAAAGGTAATAGAGATGACCCTAAAAACTACAGAGGTATTAGTATACTAAATTCCTGTTACAAAATATATAGCAGAATCTTAAATAACAAACTAATGAAATATTCCGAAAAATTTATTCTAGAAGTACAGAATGGATTTAGAAAAGGACGATAACGTATAGACCCAGCCTTTTGCCTAAAATTAATAATAGAGAAAAGAAGAGAATATAAATTAGAAACACATATTGCATTTATTGACTTTGAAAAAGCATTTGACAAAGTTAAAAGAAACATATTATTTAACATATTAAAAGAAAGACAAATACCAAATAATATCCTAAAAGCTATCAAAAGTATATATGAAAATAATCAAATACAAATAAGATTAAATCACGAGCTATCATATACAAGAGAGATAAACCAAGGGGTCCGACAGGGATGTCCCCTCTCAGCAACTCTTTTTAATATCTACTTAAGTGAAATAATAATAAAATGGAGTAAAAATTTACATCAAGGAATTAAACTTTCTCCTACAGTTAACTTAAACACTCTCCTCTTTGCCAACGACCAAATAATAATTACAAATTCTGAAGATAACTTACAGAAAGCTATTTTAAATCTAAATGAGATATCCAAAGATTATGGTATGATAATATCAATGGAAAAATCAAAAACTATGGCCTTTAAAGGACAAGATCCAGCAAGAACTAAAATAGTAATAGATAACAAGATCTTAGAACAGGTGAATTCATTTAACTACCTAGAACGTACGATCACATATGAATATGAAAAAGATATAAACGTAAAAATTGCAAAATATTTAAAAATAACAGGTGTAATTAACTCTATATTTAAACCAAACCTAGTTCAAAAACAAACCAGGCTAAAAGCATACAATACATTAGCCCCACCAGTCTTAATGTATGGAAGCAAAATCTGGAGAATAAAACAAAAAGACAAACAAAGATTAACAGCAGAAATGAAGTTTATTAGAAAAACTGCAAAGTATACCCTATTTGATCACAAAAGAAACGAAGATATTATGAAAGAATTAAATCAAGAACCAGTGATAAAAAAAATTAAAAAATATAAACATAAATGGATGGAACACATTCAAAGAATGGAAACAGAAAGATTACCAAAACAAGCCTTAAAGTACAAGCCATTAGGAAAAAGAAAACCAGGACGTCCTCTTAAATGATTCAACGATGACTTCTAAGGCCGGAACAGGCCATGCTAGGCCTAAATCCTTGATACACATGATGATGATGATGATTCAGTGTACTGTTTGCGAAATGCGTGCATTGAGGAGAGCGGTTGGAGTCTGGTTAAACAACGATAGTGGAGTGAATGTTGCAGAAAGAGTAACGAACGTGCAGATTTAAAGAGTGTTTCAGGTTGTGAGAGTGATATCATTGTTGAAAGTGAGAATGTAGAAAATAGTGATATGCGAGGTAGTACCAGATAGCTGTGAGAAATTGCTTTAAAAGTGAGAATGAAGGTAAACATACAGAATGAATGAACGCATTAACAGAAAATAAAAGTGATGAGCCTGATGCAATGACTGAGGTTGCATGGTTACGCAGAGCGAAACACAGGGCAAATTGGCAGCTGTAACGCTGGCGAAAATGTTTACCGAGTGTGCCGAATAATAAACGGCAAAAGTATCATAGGAAAAATAAGAGTATGTTAGTGAGTGTAAGCAAAATGAAAGAGCGAGTGTTGTATGGAGATTCTTTAGTAAGAGGTGTGATAGTTGAGAATTTAACAAAATTATACCAGCCTGATGCAAACATTAGGGATTTGAAGGAATTGCTTGAGGTAGCAAAAGAGAAGAGTGAGAGAGTTAGGATGGTGAGTCTGTTCTACGGTATGACAGTGAATAGTATAGAAGGAGGGCTATAATTGCTAATGACTTTATGTGTGGATTATGCATGAGGAATGGTGTGGAATTTGTGGATGGGTGGAGTGAGTTAGATAGGCGAAAGGATTTATAAAAGATGGATGGTTTACATTTGAATGGATTTGGTGTACGGAGACTTGAAAAGGTGTTGAATGTAGTGGATGTGCAGAATCAGGGAAACTAGAGTTATTAAGGGGGGGGAGTAGATATGCAGACTTTAGGGAGACAGTTGAGTGTATGAATGTGTATAATATGCACGAGCGAGTATGAAAGACAACAAATCAGAATGGGATAGTTAGTATAAGGCATCAAGATAGGAATGGGACAAATGGGCTTCTGCAATTCATGTATACTAATGCCAGAAGTAGTAGGAACAAGAAGGACAAATTTTTGGCCTTGTAGAAAGTATTTTTACCTTGGGTAAATTATGTTAAATTATGTCAAAATTACCAAGCAATTTTGAACCTGGTTTTACTCAATTTCCCGAGTAAGCAAACACACAAAAAGTCAAGTTTGCACCTGCAAGTGATGCAAGTCTAACTGATCCTACAGGTAGTGCAAGACCAAGGGTAACTCATGGTAAAGGTGGAACAAGCTCCAATCACTAATCTTAATATTTACCCTTAATGCCAAAACACATCTCCAAGAAGAGGATGTATGATGTTTTGTATTAAAGGCAAGGGGCCACTACCCAGACCGGTTTCGACCTTTATTGAGGTCTCGTCAGTGGAAGCCAGGCTAGAAATATCAAGATTTAGTAATACAGAGCTAGTAAGTATTTTACCAAAACAAGCTACCATAAGGTGTTTTAACCATATTAAATAAAAATCTCAGGAGGAGATATAAATGTAGTAAGTATTTTTACCTTGGGTATAATTATGTTAAAGATATCAAGCAATTTTGAACCTGGTTTTACTCTATTTCCCAAGTAAGTAAACAGACAAAAAGTCAAGTTTGCACCTGCAAGTGATGCAAGTCTAGCTGATCCTAGTGATCGGAGCTTGTTCCACCTTTACCACGAGTTACCTTGGTCTTGCACTACCTGTAGGATCAGCTAGACTTGCATCACTTGCAGGTGCAAACTTGACTTTTTGTCTGTTTGCTTATTCGGGAAATGGAGTAAAACCAGGTTCAAAATTGCTTGGTATCTTTAACATTTTTGGCCTTGGTTGGTACTTTCAGGCCACAGGTTATTGGCATTAGGGAAACATGGCTGACAGAAGATGATATTGCTAGTGGGATTAAATGTGAGGGGAATGGTGTGTTCAGGAAGGACAGGGAGAATAAAATAAGGAGAGGAGTGTTATTGATGATAGCTAATGAGCTACAGCCAAGGAAAATAGAAGTGGAATTGCAGGATAGAGAAAAGAGCACATTTGAGGCTATTTGGTGTGAGATTGAAACTAGCAGAACAAAATATACAGTTGGGTGCTGCTATGGACCAGATGATTGGTCTATAGCAGTACATAAACCTCATGATAAGTTGACAGTCAAACTAGAGCAGATGGGGTTGGATATTAGATTAGTGCATTAGATTGGAGACTGGCTATCTGATAGGTATCAACAAGTTGTGTATGGGGGTGCAATATCCAGGAAAAGGAAAGTCACTAGTGGAGTGCCTCAGGGATCTGTTTTAGGGCCATTACTGTTTAACTTTTATGTTAATGATATAGGTGAAGATCTGGATGGAGATATTCAGTTGTTTGCAGATGATGCAAAGTTGGGACGAACCATGAAGAGTAGTGAGGATATTGTGACCTTGCAAGAAGACTTGAATAAATTGAGTGATTGTGCACGGAAATGGGGATGTCAGTTCAATGTTGCAAAATGTAAGATTTTAAAATTTGGAAAACAAAGATGGGATGCAGAATTTATGCTTGGTGAGAATATATTGTTGGAAGTAGAGGAAATAAGAGATCTGGGAGTGATAGTGGATAAGGATCTAAAATTTAGGGGACACATCGCCAAAATTGTGAAGACAACACAAAGACTTCTAGGAATGATGAGGAGGACACTGACGTGTAGAAGTAGGGAGATTCTTGTTCCATTGTATAAGGCTTTGATTAGGCCACACATGGACTATTGTGCCCAGATTTGGTCACCTGGTTTTCAGAAGGATGAAGAGATGTTGGAAAGGGTCCAAAGGCGACTGACTAAGGTAGTTTCTGACCTCTGGAATGTCGAGTATCAGGAAAGATTGAAAAGATGTAATTTGCAGAGTCTAGTGGAGAGAAGGAAGAGGGGAGATATGATAGAGACCTACAAGTTGGTAAGGGGTTGTTATAGGATCAATGGTGGAGAAGTTCTACAGAGAATAGTGGTAGATCAGGGGAGAACCAGAGGTCATACCTGGAAACTGTATAAAGAGGGTGTGAGTAGGGGAGTGAGAGGCAGGTTTTTTTCGTGCAGAGTTGTGAATGATTGGAATGCCTTGCCTGATAGTGTGGTGTCTGCAAGGAGTTTGAATGTGTTTAAGACCCGGTATGATGAGATGTGTGTGAGATAAAAGGACCTCCTAGATGAGTCTTTGACTCCATGAGGTCTTGTTTAATAATAATAATAATAATAATAAGCAAATAGAAGAAATGAGTGGAAGGAGGGTAATTATTATGGGACATTTCACCGATGGTAACACTGATTGCAAGGAGAAGAGGACACATGGGAGGAAGGAATTGGATTTTGTGCAGTTATTAAGGGATAACTATCTGTGACAGCATGTAATTGAAAATACTAGGGGTCAGAGAGTGCTTGACCTAGTAATTGCATCTGAGAATCTGGCTGTAACGAATATTACTACGTTGCCTCCAATTGGTGAGAGTGATCATAGGGTCTTCACTTGGGAGGTGGCTAAAGGTGTGGAATTTACAATTAAGACAGGGTACATGTGGAATTATCAGGCTGGTAAGCATGACAAGCATAGGAATTTGATTGGTTCACTGCCATGACATGTAAAACTGCAAGGGCTAGATGTCGATAATGCATGGGAGGCGATTAAGAAGTATTTTCATGAGGCAATGGTTGACTGTATACCTAGAGTCCGAATAATAAATCAAGGGGTTAAATGGATGAATAACACCATTAAGCTTGAGCTGCAAAAAAAATAAAGAACTATGGAGAGAATTTAAGGAGAAATGTGACCGGCAGGCACATGAACGGTATAAAGCGCAGGCCACAAGGGTAACGAGTGTGGTAAGGAAAGCAAAAGCGGATTATGAAAGAATATTAGCCATGCAGGCTAAAGAGAATCCTAAACAGTTTTTTTGGTATGTTGCAAGTAAAAGAAAAAATGTATATGGCAGAATGATTTTAAAGAATGACGATGGTAGGGTGGAAACCCAATCAGTTGATATAGTTGAATTACTGGGCGAGCACTTTGCAAGAGTATATCATCCAGGTGATGACATTGCAGGAATGAATGAACCAATAGATTATATGGGAATTGTGGTGAATGAACAGGAGGTGAATAGTCTATTACAAAACCTCAATATCAATACATCTGTGGGATTGGATGGTATACCAGCTCATGTCATGCGTGAAGCAGCTAAAGAATTGTCAGTGCCCGTGACCATTTTGTTTA
The DNA here is from genome assembly GCF_054136105.1 of Typopeltis vanoorti. NCBI lineage: Eukaryota > Metazoa > Arthropoda > Arachnida > Uropygi > Thelyphonidae > Typopeltis > Typopeltis vanoorti. Next base: position 38,413,375 of record NC_143574.1, read on the forward strand.
ATTTGAATCTCAGGTCTGGGTTAGTCTCGAGGGGGTGGAAAGAGGGGAAAATAGTTCTACTGCATAAAGGAGGTTCCAAGACTGCTGTTGTAAATTACCGACCGATTAGCATATCAGGAATCGTTGTCAAGGTCTTGGAGAAATTAGTCAAGAGGAAAATACAGGATTGGATAGATGAAAATGGGATACTGTATAGGGGACAACATGGTTTTGTGAAGGGTAGATCATGCCTCAGTAACTTGCTCACGTTTTACAACACAGTGATTCTACTGGACCTTGCTAAGGCCTTTGACAGGATACCACATAGCATTCTAATCAGTAAACTGCAGCATATGGGAATGGATATAAGGTTGGTGAAATGGATAGGAGGGTGGTTGATGGAGAGATAACAGAGAGTGGTTTATTCAGGAGTAGAGTCCAAAAGACAGCCTGTGACTAGTGGTATGCCGCAGGATTCTGTTCTTGGGCCACTACTTTTCAATTTGTTCATTAACGATAATGAAAGGATCTGAGAGGAAGTGTTCACTTGTTTGCTGTTGATGCAAAGTTGGGTAGAGCAATTGTGAGTGCACAGGATATCAAAATTTTGCAAGATGATTTGAATAGTTTGGAAAACTGGGCTAAGGAAAATGGATGTCAATTTAATGTGATAAAGTGTAAGGTTACGCATTTTGAGGTGAAAAGATTAGCAGCAGTATATCACATTGGTGGAACCATAGTCCAGAAGTTTGATGAGGTCATGGATTTGGGAGCATTGGTAGATAGGAAGTTGAAGTTTAGTGGGGCACATTGCAGAAGTGGCTAAATCAGCTAATTAAATCACTTGGTTGCTGAAAAATACTTTAACAAGCAGAGACAAACAAGATATTTTTCCTCTGTATCGAGCCTTGATAAGACCTAGACTACTGTGCCCAGATATGGGTGCCAAGGTTTCTTCTTGATGGGGAGAAGGTGGAGAGGATCCAGAGAGAGTGACCAAGATGATAGCAGGTCTATGGAATGAACCTTATGAGAACAGGTTCGAGATTTGTGGGTTGCAGAAATTGGTTGATAGGTGGTAAAGGGGTGATATGATTGAGACATTCAAATTGCTGAAGGGTTTCTATACGATTAATTCAGAAGATATTTTTGAGAATAGGACTCGTGTGGGAGGACTAGGGCCATACATGGAAACTGGGCAAGAATGTGGTTAGCAAGGGTGTTAGAGCTAGGTTTTTTCTTGGAGAGTGGTGAATGAGTAGAATAAGCTGCCAGAGTCTGGGTGCCATGACTGTGAATGAGTTCAAGATGAGGTATGATAGATACTGTGTGAATGTCAAGTTCTTGACATGTTGTTAGGGCCTCCCTCGATGAGTCTGTCGACTCCTTGGAGTTACCCATAACAATAATAATAACAACATGTGCATGTAGGTAATACAAAAAGCAAATGAGGTAAAAGAGAGAAAACAACTGTTGTTCCTAAAGTCCTAATGATGCTTCCTAGTGGGCTATATTTGGTTGTTTTGGCTGTTTGGCTGATGTTCTCATGATGCAGGTCTCCCAAATTTGGGGCAGTCTCATGCACCCAAATTTGTTGAGGTTGGCAGCATTTTTTTAGAGCTCAAGCTGATTCTATAAACAAATTTTCATACTTAAACTTGCTGCAGTGTATTACTGTGGCTTTTTCCCAACGTATTCTGTGGCCGATATCCAGAGCATGGTCTGCAAGCCCAGAGTGGCAGTACTGGTGAAAACGGATGTAGTCTTTGTGTTCAGAAATTCTGATATTTGCTGTCCTGCCTGTTTGGCCAAAGTACGACAGTTTACAGCTGCAAGGGACCTGGTATACCCCAGGTAGGTCTAGAGGAAGTGGTTGGTCTTTGGTGGAGCAGATAAGGATTCCCAATTTTATATATTGGTAACAAGAAGTCAGGTCATATTTTTTTAGGATTTTGGTTAATTTTTCTGAGGTGCCCCGGATGTAGGGAATATGTTCAGAAATTCTGATATTCGCTGTCCTGCCTGTTTGGCCAAAGAAGGACAGTTTACAGCTGCAAGGGACCTGCCATAGAATACATTTTTCAAAAGCCACAGTAATACACAGCAGCAAGTTTAAGTATGAAAGATTGTTTATAGACTCACCCTCAGCTCTAAAAAACTTTCCACACCTCAACAAATTTGGGTGCATGAGACTGCCCCAAATTTAGGAGACTTGTATCATGAGAACATCAGTCAAATGGCCAAAACAACCGAATATACCCACTAGTGAGCACCATTAGGTCTTCAGGAACAACAGTAGTTTTCTCTCTTCTACCTCATTTGCTTTCTGTATTGCCTGTGTGCACGTGTCATATTTGTATGCTCTCATGAAGATGGCAATGTGACATTGCCGAAATATAGGAAGTATTTATTAAAGTTTCTTTTAATTAATATTCCAGTATAGGTTGTAAATTCCTTAAATAATTTAATAATCATGTGGTGCCAACATATATGCCTTTCTACAAGTGTGAGCAAACAAAGTTTGCGCCTGAAAGTATCTTTAGGACTGGGGAAAGCTGGTACAACACTGGGCAACTTGTTGCAAAGGTGGAGAAAGTTAACATCACTCCTATCTCAGTATCTCCCATAATGCAAAACACATCTCCTTGCAGATATGTATAATGTTATGCATTAAGGGAAGGGCCACTACCCAGACTAGTTTCGACATTTATTGAGGTCTCTTCAGTGGGAGCGAGGCCGTGGCTCCCAACTGAAGAGACCCCAGTCCTGAAGATACTTTCAGGTGCAAACTTTGTTTGCTCACACTTGGATAAAGGATTAAACTAAATTTATTATAGTCTAACCAAGTGAAAAATAAACTTTCAACATCTTTCTCTAAATCCAGAGAAATTTAATAAAAAGGTGGCACACCATTTGGCAACTCCTATAGGTAGAGATGACCTTGCTAATGCTTCTGCCCGGTATCTTCACTTGGGCCTGGCTCCCACTGAAGAGACCTCAATAAAGGTCGAAACTAGTCTGGGTAGTGGCCCTTCCCTTAATGCATAACATTATACATATCTGCAAGGAGATGTGTTTTGCATTATGGGGGACACTGAGATAGGAGTGATGTTAGCTTGCTCCACCTTTGCAACAAGTTGTTCGGTGTTGTACCACCTTACCCCAGTCCTGAAGATACTTTCAGGTGCAAACTTTGTTTGCTTACACTTAGATAAAGGAGTAAACTAAATTTATTATAGTCTAACCAAGTGAAAAATAAACTTTCAACAAATTTCTACAAGAATCCATTGATAGTATATTCATGGTCAACATTTGATATGATTGCCCTTGAGAACCATAGGGTTCTTACCACTTGGGTGACAGTGACCCGTCTGTCTTGCACTGATAACACATGAATGATCAAAGTCAGTAAGATCGCCACATTTACCCATGTTCATCGATTTCAATATACTGTTGGGAAGCCCTGATATCTGCCTATTTACCATCTGCAGTCAGTTTGGATATGTTCTGTGCACAGGGAAAGAATGCCAGTGTCAACTTCCCATCATCCCTATTTCTAAAGTTTTCTCCATTTAGTATATAAGATTGACACAAAAAATTTTCCAATACATGATAAGTAGGGGAAAAACAATAGGTCATCCCTTGAAGTCGTGTAAGAGTTTGGCTAGTAAAGGTGCACAGACTAGATATTTTGCTACAAGAGTAGTGAGGGAAATAAATTGTCACAGTTAGTTGAGTGCCCTAACAGTGAACGAATTTAATGGGAGGTATTTATGTGAATAATGGTTAACTAGATCTTAGACACTTTAATGCCGGCATACTTATTGAGATTAAGTGCGCTGTGGTTGATGCCAATTCTAAAAAAATAGTCTCAGACATATAGACTTTTATGCAGTAGAATTTTCTTTTTTCCATTTAATCCTGCGTGAAAGTATGTCCAGAGCTTGATCAGCCCGACCTGCCTTTCCAATAGATGACCACAAATGTAGTTATTATTTTCTTTAAGATAAACGTTAATTTTCTCCAAAGTAAGGTAAGCTGCAGGGATGCAAGGAATCTTATATATTTCAGGATGTGCAAGAGGATGAGGCTTATCGTTTGGAGAATAATGAAGTTGCCAGATGGATGTGTAATTTGATAGTGGTATCAAGATTTTAGAGACATTTGGCTATTTTTGCCAAATGTCTCTAAAATCTGTAGGAGATGGGAATATTTTTGTGATCTTGTGTGTCTGATGTGGGAAGGATTGTAAAGTATGCATTAATTTGTTATTTATAGGAGTTCATGAACATATTTTAACATTGTCTAAAATTTGTGTCATGGAGATAACAGCGTTATGTGACAAGATGTGTTATTGGAATAAATAACCGTCACTCTGTTGTACAAGTGCTTTATGTAAAAAATGGTTGAGTATTCTTTTCTCTTTATAGAAACCTAAACATACCAGATGATATTTACATAAGCAGTCATATTATCAATCCCAACAGTATGGTATCCTTAACACATTTACACATAAAAGCTATAGTTATTTGTTTAATTATTTATTTTATTTTTCTTGTGTTCTTTATACCACATTTTCTTGGATTTAGCAAAGACATCTGATAGGGTGCCACATGATAAGCTGATATTTAAGGTGCAGCACATGGGTTTGGAAGTCAGGTTGGTCAACTAGATTCAGGATTGGCTGTCCGATAGGTGTATCAGAGAGTTGTGTATGGTGGGGCTGTTTCAAGGAGGCAGAAGAGATACAAGTGGAGTCCCACAGGGCTCAGTACTGGGACCTATATTGTTTAACCTTCATATCAATGACATTGTCAGTGGATTGCAAGGGGATATTCAGTTGTTTGCAGATGATATGAAGCTGGGAAAGGTTATTAGTAATAGTGCAGATGTAGTAGCGTAAAAATAATCATAATTTAAAATTCTGACTATTTTTACAAATTGTTTATGTTAGCATATTAGTTTTGGTTTCATAATACGTATTGTCAGAACTTGCAATGTGCCTGTTATTGATGTTATTTTGCCAAAATGAAATGTGAAGCATTTAAAAAAAAAATTATGTAATTACTGGATTTGGATAGTTATGCTACTTTCAGAAATTTCATTGTACTTTAAAATTATTAAGTGTTGTGTTTCATAAAAACATTCTCATTATGCTACGGAGACGAGTCAGCCATTATACCTAACTTCTTGCTTGCCACTTTCACGGAGTGCGCATGCTCGCCGAGGAGGTTGATGTGTGATTGACAGCTGACAAGGAGAGCGTTCGGTATCAATGTAATGGGAAGTAATCAAGAGAGCGTTCGGTATCAACGTAATGGGAAGTAATCAAGAGAGCATTCAGGTAGAAAAAAGAAAGCAGGCTGGCAGATATTTAGATTAGGTGGAAATTAAGTTTTTTCAGGTGACAGTCGGAGGATGAATAATAGTTGATTCTGAAAAAGGAATCATAGAACTATGAAGTTTTAAAGTGGAAGACTGTCAATAAGTATTGGTAAATAAAAGAAGATATTGCAATTGACGTTCTAAAGGAATTGAAAGTTTATTTTTCACTAGGTAAGACTATAATAAATTTAGTTTAATCCTTTATCCCAGTGAGAGCAAACAAAGTTTGCACCTGAAAATATCTTCAGGACTGAATATGTTGTTGTACTGCCTTTGCTACACATTGGCTAGTGTTGTACTACTTATCCAGGTAAGATAGTACAACACCATATTCAGTCCTGAAGATATTTTCAGGGGTGCAAACTTTGTTTACTCTCACTGGAATAAAGGATTAAACTAAATTTATTATAGTTCTAAAGGAATGTTCAAAGATATGCTAATTGGAAGATTAATAGATCTTCCATACTACGATTCTGAAAAGGGAATCGTAGAACTGTGAGTTTTTACAGTGGAAGAATTAAGACTGTCTATAAGTATTAGTGAATAAAAGAAGATATTGCAATTGATGTTCTAAAGGAATGTTCGAGGAAACGCTGATTGGAAATTTCATTTGTCTTATGGATGCCTGATCTAACTGTTATTTCTACTGGAAAAAGGAGATGGAATTTAGCAACTTAGAAGAAACCTTTTGCTGGTACAAAAAATTAGCAAAATTGAACTGCATGAAGTGAGAGTATTTATACTTCAGTGAACTCAGAATGTCTACACTTCAGAGTCAGGAAGAATTAATGTGTGCTATAAGAGGGTGATGAGAAGGTATCCTATGAAAAAGAAGAGAGAGTCATATCTTCGGAGAAGGGCCTTAACAGAGAAACTGGCTATGAACATTTTATGGTGTAAACAAAGTGTTTAATCTAGTGGATATGATGAAGTATATGTTAAACAAATCAGTAATAGAATAAGTTACAGAATGGGTGATCACTTAAGTGAAAGTTTATTTTAAAAGGCCTTGGATCCAATTAATTTTGTAATTTGTTATGTAATTTTGTTTGAAGTGTATATATATTGTTTTTGTTTTATTAACACGTTTGCTGCCATGCTCCTCTGGCATAGTTTGTTACCATACGGCAAGCCCTTTCACTTCTTCAAGGTCAGTACGAGTAATCTCCTAGCCGGCTTATAAGACAGAATTTTGTTTCATACGCCAACTATGAGTAATCTCGTAGTGCATAAATTAAAATAGAAATAAATAAACGATGGGAAGCACATTATTATTGTCCTGTGTGCCAGGAAAAATCACCATTGTGCGTGGAAAATTGTTTTAAAGTGTACCATTCATTATTTGATTTATAAATTACAGGTTAACTCATGCCGGGCATAGGAGGTCGGTAATCGACATAAGAGTATATTCGTAGTTGGCTTGCGAGGTGCATATATAATATACTATACTTCTGCTGAAATTATTTTCCTTCTACCAAGCCCCCAGATGTGCTTTCCACGTTGCTCAAAAGCCAAGGGTCCAAATTAAGGTGCTTATAGTACAGGTTAACTCGTGCTTGGCATAGGAGGTCGGTAATCGACATACGAGTATATTTGTAGTTGGCTTGTGAGGCTCATATATAACATACTACACTTTTGCTGAAATTATTTTTCTTCTACCAAGCCCCCAGACATGCTCTTCACTTGACTCACAAGCGAAGAGTCCAAATAAAGGGTCCAAATTTATGGGTTAACTTATGCTTGGCATAGGAGGTCGGTAATCGACATACGAGTATATTCATAGTTGGTTTGTGAAGCTCATATACCAACTACAAGTATATTCGTAGTCAGGCCCGGCTGGTGGCGTATGCGATATACACAGGTGTAATAACTAATATTTAAGGAATTGACAGCGTATACTGGAAATATAGATTAAATAAACTTTAATATACACTTTCCGATATTTCGGCGAACGTTACGTTGCCATCTTCTTGGGAACTTACTAAAAAGACACGTGCACACAAGTACTAATACAACAAATGAGACTGAGGCTAGGACGCTAGCGTTTTCCTAAAGTCCTGATGGTGCCCCCTGGCGGGCTATATTGGTAGTTCTTGGCCTTTGGGCTGAAGTTCTTTTGATAAAGGTTTCCCAAATTTGGGGCAGTTTCATGCATCCAAATTTGTTGAGGTTTGGCATGTTCCTAAGGGCCGAGGCTGATTCCATGAATAGTCTTTCATACTTGAACTTGCTACGGTGTATTACTGTGGCTTTCTTCCATCTTATTCTGTGGCGAGTATCCAGAGCGTGGTCTGCAAGCCCAGAGTGGCTGTACTGGTGAAATCGGATGTAATCCTTGTGTTCTGAGATTCTGATATTTGCTGTCCTGCCTGTTTGGCCAAAGTAGGACAGTTTACAGCTGCAAGGGACCTGGTATACACCAGGTAGGTCTAGGGGAAGTGGTTGGTCTTTGGTGGAGCGGATAAGGGATGCCAGTTTTCTATGTGGTCTGTAACAAGTGGTCAAGTCATGGTTTTTTAAGATTTTATTGATTTTTTCTGAGGTGCCTCTGATGTAGGGAATAGTGATGGATTTAGAGTAATCTTTTTTGTGAAGGGAAGAGGGTGGTGGGTTGTGGATAACTGGGTTAAGTATTTTTTGGAGGGGGTAGCCGTTGGCTGAGAAAGTGTCACGGATGTGATTTAGTTCAGTGGTTAGGGCTTGATTATTAGAACAGATTATTTTTGCCCTGTAGAATAATGTTTTAATAACTCCATATTGTTGTGAGGGGGGGGGGATTGTTGGTGAATGTATCTGCCTGTATGGGTGGGTTTTCTATAAACTGAGAAAACCAAGGTTCCATCAGGTTGGCGGGTGACTAGTGTGTCTAGGAAGGGGAGGTTATTGTTTTCCTCTTTAGGAAAACTTCCAAAGAGGAAAACAATAACCTCCCCTTCCTAGACACACTAGTCACCCGCCAACCTGATGGAACCTTGGTTTTCTCAGTTTATAGAAAACCCACCCATACAGGCAGATACATTCACCAACAATCCCCCCCCCCTCACAACAATATGGAGTTATTAAAACATTATTCAACAGGGCAAAAATAATCTGTTCTAATAATCAAGCCCTAACCACTGAACTAAATCACATCTGTGACACTTTCTCAGCCAACGGCTACCCCCTCCAAAAAATACTTAACCCAGTTATCCACAACCCACCACCCCCTTCCCTTCACAAAAAAGATTACTCTAAATCCATCACTATTCCCTACATCAGAGGCACCTCAGAAAAAATCAATAAAATCTTAAAAAAACATGATGTGACCACTTGTTACAGACCATATAGAAAACTGGCATCCCTTATCCGCTCCACCAAAGACCAACCACTTCCCCTAGACCTACCTGGTGTATACCAGGTCCCTTGCAGCTGTAAACTGTCCTACTTTGGCCAAACAGGCAGGACAGCAAATATCAGAATCTCAGAACACAAGGATTACATCCGATTTCACCAGTACAGCCACTCTGGGCTTGCAGACCACGCTCTGGATACTTGCCACAGAATAAGATGGAAGAAAGCCACAGTAATACACCGCAGCAAGTTCAAGTATGAAAGACTATTCATGGAATCAGCCTCGGCCCTCAGGAACATGCCAAACCTCAACAAATTTGGATGCATGAAACTGCCCCAAATTTGGGAAACCTTTATCAAAAGAACTTCAGCCCAAAGACCAAGAACTACCAATATAGCCCGCCAGGGGGCACCATCAGGACTTTAGGAAAACGCTAGCGTCCTAGCCTCAGTCTCATTTGTTGTATTAGTACTTGTGTGCACGTGTCTTTTTAGTAAGTTCCCAAGAAGATGGCAATGTAACGTTCGCCGAAATATCGGAAAGTGTATATTAAAGTTTATTTAATCTATATTTCCAGTATACGCTGTCAATTCCTTAAATATTAGTTATTATGTCTAACCAGCGTATAAGCCTCTCAACAAGAATACACAGGTGCCACAGAAGAAAAGGCGCCTAAAAGATTTTAAAAAATATGAGATAAGAGTTTAAACGAACAACGAGTGGTACAGAATGGTACATATAATTATGAATGTACATCGTCTTCCGTTCGGGCCCCTTCAGATCTTCCCGGAAATGAACAAATAAATTCTGGAATTATATCCTGGACCTGATTATATCACTGTAATTTTTGATTAAAATTTATGAAAATATACCTGAAATAGTTCTTTATTTTTTGATGTACCATAATTCAACTTATGATTAATTGTTCAGTTCCATTTAAGGGCCAGATCACATGCATCCGATTTGATTAAAATCCGGATACTAGACAAAAAAAAAACAGCCTCCGTGTGCTATGACTATAGAGTCGCGATGTACTGTCACAGGATTTCACTAAAATGAAAGACAGACGAGTCCTTTTAGCAAAATTAATGTAAAAAATATTTGAATGTGAATATAGTAATGTGAAGAATATTATTTGGAAAATTTATATAACTTGAAAATATTTGTATAAGCAGGACTAATCCGTAGGAAACATTATACTGTAAAGCAATTTTCATTTGTTTTTCATTTCCTGTTCATTTTATTCAGATTTTATTAAAAAAAAAACTTTTTTGGAAAGGTGCCAAACATTAATCTCACACACAAGAAAAATACTATGTGCCGGTCCTGCTCATAGTTGGTAGCGAACGTGTTAAATGTCTAATTTTTGTATTTTGGTCTTGAGTTAGTGATTTTTGTGGATTCTGAAAGAAACAATACAAAAGTCATTGCACCGATCTGAGTGAACCCTTGTGCAATAATAAACACTTGGTAAAATAAATAATCACTTTTTAAACAAAATGGCACAGTCTACAGGATTGGTTGTGACTTAACTTTATTTTAGACTCCAGAAAGTAAATTTTGACTGAAGTAAAATGGCTACAGGAGATAGTAATTCTAGTTATGAAGTTTCTTTAGTTAAAGATGAGGAAATTTTTAAGTTAGTTAATCCAACTTTAGTAATATCTTATTTCTTAGAAAGTTTTTAGATATGCTGAAAAAATCAGAGATTTAGGAAAATGGTCAGATTTTCAGTTGTTAATTATACTTCGTAATAAATTATTGGGCAAAGCCAAAACATTCTTAAACACATCCTCTTTGCTGAGAGACACTGATAGTTATGCAACATTTAAAAGTTTGCTAATATCAGAATTTTCAAGTGTAAGAGAATCAGTGCTTCCAAGGTAATAGGGAGCCTGTTTCAGAGTATTACCCCAGACTTTGGAGCATTGCTCATACATTTAATGTTTCATCTGAAGAAAGATCCTCTTTAGAATGGTTGCTGTTGAATCAATTTAGGCATGGCCTTAAAGATAACTTGAAAGAAACAGCATACAAGAAAAAGGTTAAAAATCTTGAACAATATTTTGAAATTGTTAAGGAAAAGGAAGAGATACTTAGAGATATATTTCATTCCACAAATAATATAAACATGTAAACTCTTTTCAGTATAATGAAACTCATTCTCCTAACATTGTGGCTACAGATAAAGTGACAGAAGGAAAGTTTCAAAAATTAAAAGTTGCTAAGAAAAAGAAACGGTCTAAGAAAATTTCTGTAAATCTAACAGAAAATGTTCCAGGATCTGAGTCCAAGGTACAATCATGTGATTTGGGAAAATTAGAGGAACTGAAAATATTTCTTAGATCAGGAACATCTATTTAAGATGATATCTGATTTAACAATATCCAAGTCCTACAGATAATCAATCTTTCTTTTGTAAATCTAATGGTATTAACAGGAATAAAACATCTCAAAAGAGATATGTTCCAAAATGCTTTAGATTCAATAAACCTGGTCATTTTGCTAAAGACTGTTATGTTAGGGATAAATCTTGTTTTCAACATAAGAAATGTGAGCATAGAGGAAAATCTGGAACTAATTATTATTCCAATATCATATGGAAAGGACAGAAATGTCAAACTACTCATTAGACATGGGTAAAGCTAGAGGTAGCTCTAACCCTGAAAGAGAGTTTGATGTAGCATAAGGATTTATTCAAGGTTCTACAAGGATTTATTGAAAATGTGCCTTGTGAAATCTTACTTGACACTGGTGCACATATTTTACTCATTTCTCATAAAATGAATAAATTGTTTAATAAAATTAAAACTCTAATTCCAAATGAAATGACATTGTTATTTTAAGTTATCCAATTAAACTGAAGGGCATATTTGAATCAGAAATTTCAGCTGATAAGCAAATAAATGCTTTTATTTCAATTCCTTGTTTTCCTTTGAAAGTTTGTCATCCTATAATAAATTTAGTTTAATCCTTTATCCAAGTGTGAACAAACAAAGTTTGCACCTGAAAATATCTTCAGGACTGAGGTAAGGTAGTACAACACCGGGCAACTCACAGCAAAGCATCCTGAAGATATTTTCAGGTGCAAACTTTGTTTGCTCACACTTGGATAAAGGATTAAACTAAATTTATTATATTCTAATCAAGTGAAAAATAAACTTTCAATATCTTTCTCTAAATCCAGAATAATTTAATAATAAGGTGGCACAACTTTTGGCAACTCCTATAGGTAAGGATGACCTCTCCTATTGCTTCTGCCTTAGTATCTCCGCTCTGGGCCTGGCTCCCACTGACGAGACCTCAATAAAGGTTGAAACCGGTATGGGTAGTGTCCCCCCCGCCCAATGCATAGCAGTATACATGTCCACAAAGAGATGTGCTGTGCATTATGGAAGATACTGAGACTAGGAGTTGAGAGCTTGATCTACCTTTGCTGCGAGTTGCCCGGTGTTGTATTACCTTACCTCAGTCCTGAAGATATTTTCAGGCGCAAACTTTGTTTGCTCACACTTGGATAAAGGATTAAACAAAATTTATTATAGTCTAACCAAGTGAAAAATAAACTTTCAACAAGTTTGTCATCCATTAATAGTTCTTCCAGAATCCTCTAATCCAAAAGTACTAGTAATATTTGGAATTGATTTTCTGAAATGTCATGCTTTTGGATGTAATTTTGCGAATGGTACAGTGTCCTTGTGTGGACTAGAATGCTGTTTGGACCGAACATCAGGTGATAAAGGAAAATTTGAGCAGTCTCCTGAAGTTTTTAAACACCATGATGATAATGATCAAGTGTTTAATATTGAGACTCTAAAGAATAAAGAACCTAGATCACAAATTTGGGAAAAGGATGAGATTGTCCAAGCTCAGAAAGATGATCCAATACTTAGATGAAGCAGTACTGAAGGGTGAAACTCAACTGTATACATTTTTAAACCTGGAAAACTTATTTTTAAATAAAGATGGATTACTCTTATCTTGACAAATGGAAGAATGATCAATTGTATATTGTCATAGGATCAATGCTGGAAGGGTTCTACAGAAAATAGTGGGCAATCAGGGGAGATCCAGAGGTCATTCCTGGAAACTGTATAAAGAGGGAGTGAGAAGCAGGTGTTTTTCATGTGGAGTTGTGAATGATTGGAATGCCTTGCCTGAGAGTATGGTGCCTGCAGAGAATTTGAGGTTGTTTAAAGCATGGTGATGAGCTCTGTGTATGATAAAGGGACCTCCCAGATGAGTCTTTGACTCCATGGGGTCTTGGGTAATAATACTAATAAAATCAAACACTAGAAGAAGTAACACATTTTCCATATTTAGGATGTTACATGACATTTCATATAGATAATGATATTGAAAATAAGTGAATTAGTTTTCAAGCAATATGTGGTACTGTTATTTATAATTTTTCATCTCTGTAAAGAGATTGCGTTATACTCAGTGTTAAGTAATTTCACAAGGATTCATTCCGATTGATACAATGACTTTTAACTCTATTTCTTTCAGAATCCAGAAAATCACTCACTCAAGAGAAAATAAAAAATATATACATGCAATGAAACTAAAACATTATATACATTTTAAATATCATTAAATAAATAAATTTAACGGATATCAAAAAGTGGTATGTATATGGGGGGATGTGAGTCTGCAAGATTTAAGGTAACTAGTGGTGTACCACAAAGATTAGTTCTTGGTCCACTGTTATTCAATCTGTACATTAATGATATTGGGAAGGTTTTGACAGGCAGCATATGCCTATTTGCTGATGATGCAAAGATAGGTACGGTGAGTGGTGCTAGAGTAGCCATAGCACGTGGCGGGGAATTTGAGCTGTGCTGAAGAAAGTGCTTTTTAATCGGTGAATAGGTTTTTCTACGTTTTTGTAGTGCTAAGATGTATCTGGAATACGAGTCCTTCAGTGGTTGTTTTTTTGAAGTTAGTTGTTGTCGCGATATTGTGTATTCTGGTTACCGAGAATACGGGGTCGGAATCTAATGCATAAAGGTGGAAGACAAGATGAGGGATAAGTTTTCATTATTTAGTTATTCCATTTTATTTATTTATATCTAGTGTACTTAAATGTTCTGTGTGTAATTGTTTGTATTTTTTCTTATAATTATACTCCCCGATACTTATTAGCGTTTATTTTTTGACACTAATTGGCTACACTATTTTGAATCATGCAGACAGCGGCAGTTAAAATAGCAAATGGTGTATTGCCAAGTCCCCCCATTTAAGGACTCCATTTTGTGTGATATTATACAGGATTTTGTAGCATGGGGGACTTGCAGAACGTATGCATCCCAACGATTGTATATGTGGCAGGAGAGAGAAGGGGGAAAGCACATGTGTGCAAAATGCAGGCAATGGGAGGAACTTGGTGATTTAGAAATGACCATAACTGACCTCGTTGAGACTATAATTGACCTCGTTGAGTCAGAGATGGGCGATTCTCCATGTAGAGAGAAGACTGGTATGATAGAGGGTGAGAGAAGTATGAATAAAATAACAAGAGTGAGGAATATGAAAAGGTTGAATGATTCTACTTTAGAATAAACTATCTTTTAGAAGATAGTCTCAATTGGGAGGATGAATGGCAAACGAGAGAGGCTGACTTACAGAGAGAGTTAGATGAGCTGAAAGAGCAGGTGGGTCTGGGGAATGAGATGAGAAGTGTAAAAGATGAGATTAGGCAGATGGAAGAGAGGAATGCAAGGCAAATCAGAGGAGGTGTGAGAGAGAGTTATGGGAATGAGAGAAGAGCAGAGAATAGGAACAAAATAGAGGAGAGGGAATGATAGAAGAAGAGAGAATAGGAACAGTATAGAGAGTAATGAGGGAATGAGAGAGCGTTATGGGAGTGGCAGAAGAGGAGAGAATGGAAACAGTAGAAGAGAGGGAATGAGAGAGAGTTGTAAGAATGATAGAAAAGGAAAGAATGGAAACAGCACGAGAGAGGGAATGAGAGGAATGCAAGGGAGCACGGGGGCAAGGGATAGAGTGATATCAGGAAGGCAGGTAAGTAGGGGAGCACAGAGAGAAACTGTAACAGGAGAGAGAGTGAGGGATGCATGTGAGCAATCGAGGAATAGGGTGGTAAGAGGTGTAATGTATGGGGACTCAATGATCCATGGTTTTCAAGATAGGATGTATGGGGAATGTTTGCCAGGAGGAAAGATAGAAAGTGTGGCTATGCTAGTTAAGACAGGTAAAAGGATGGATGAGATGATTGTGATAGTGAGAAGAAATGACTTAAGTGGTGGCATAAAGAGGGAAGCGGGAGATATGAGATTCTTGTTTGAGGTTGTACCAAACAAGACACAGAGAGGAGAGATAGTGTGTGTGTTGCCTAGGTATGATAGCTGAGCAGAAGAGTGGTGATATTAAATGGCATAATAGAGAGAATGTGTCAAAAGAGAGAATTGGAATATGTGGATGCTTGGAGTGCATTTGAGAGCAGAGAGGAATTGTATGCGAGAGACCGCTTGCATTTGAATGAGGAAGGACGTATGCATCTGGAGAGATTACTGTCCGGAATGAGTCAGTGTGTCCCAGTTTGCATGGTAGCAGGGGTGGCCTCTTGTGGGAATGGGTACTTGGGAGAAGGGGGACGACATCAGGTAACACTGAACCTAGTGGAGTCTAGAGGGGATAATGCTCGGTATAGAACAATCACATTTTTATGCCTTATAATAATGCCAGGAGTATTCTGAATAAGGGAGAAGAATTGGCTTATTGGGATCACCAAGACGTGGTTGACAGAAGAAGATATAATAACAGGAATAGAAGTTGCTGGGTACAGTATTTTTTTGCAGGAAAAGAAGGGAAAGCGTGGTAATGACCTATGTCCTTTAAGAGTCGAGGCTTTGGAAGGCTGTGACACTAGTGATTTTGAAAGCATATGGTGTGAGATGGAGGTGGCCAAAACAGGATATTTAGTGGGGTGTTGCTACAGATCAATCTGCACAGAGGGTGGGGATCAGGAGATGTTGAGACAGTTAAGTTTGGCAAGTGCAAGAAGAATGATGGTTATAGGAGATTTTAACTACAGCATTATAAATTGGAGAGAGGAAGATGCACGGAGCAATAAGGGAATGGAATTTCTAGAATTGTTGAGGGACAAATATCTTAAGCAACATGTAACAGAGGAAACAAGAGGTTCAAGAGTTTTGGATTTGGTTATAGCATCAGAAGAGTTGATAATAACTGAGATGACATCTCTCCCACCAGTTGGTGAGAGTGACCATATGGTTTTGACTTGGAAAATGAATAGACATGCAGGAGTATCAAAGAGACGGGAACTTATGTGGAATTATAATGCATATGATTATAATAGTTTGGGAAGTTTCATGGAGGGAGGAATTGGAAGGCTGGGATATCATTTGTGCATGGGAAATTGTAAAAGAATATTTGTTAGTAGCAATGGAAAGTTGTATACCACAAGTCAAGAAGAGAACACAATTTGGAGTAAAGTGGATGACAAACAATATTAAACAGGAATTGCATGCGAAAAAGAGGCTATGGAAGAGATATAAGGAGACAGGTGAAGAGAAGATGCATGAAGAATATAAGAAACAGGCCAGAAGAGTGACTAGTGTGGTAAGGAAAGCGAAACTGGAATATGAGAGGAGATTGGCCCTAATATCCAAAGAAAATCCTAGGGAATTTTTTAGCGATGTGGCCAGTAGGAGGAGAAATGACTGTGGAAGAATGATATTGTGGAATAAAAATGGGAATAGAGTGACTGATGCAGAGGACATAGTGGAATTGTTCAATGAACACTTTATTGGAGTATTTCATCCTGGAGGAGTCAATTTGAATACTAGAGTGATAGGGCAGGTTCGAGGTTTAGAGGTGAAGGAGGAGAGTGTGTTCCACATACTGAGTACTCTGAATGTTAGTAAAGCTGTGGGACTGGATGGTATTTCACCACGAGTTTTGAGACAATGTGCTAAGGAACTGAAAGTGCCTTTGACCTGGGTTTTCAATGAAAGTCCTGCTGCAGGAAAGGTGCCCATGGAATGGAAGGAAGGAAAGATAGTGCCATTGCATAAGGACGGTAGCACACTGGAAGTGTCTAATTATAGGCCAGTTTGTGTGTCATCAGTAGTTAGTAAGATCTTGGAGAAAGTAGTGAGGGACCGTATAGCAGCATTGGGCAGATGAGGGTAATGTTATCAGTGAGAGTCAACATGGATTTGTGAAGGGGCACTCTTGTTTTAGCAATATGCTAGCCTTTTATGATAAAGTTACAAGAGCATTAGCTGAGGGAAAGGCATATCCTGCCATTTTCCTAGACTCAGCAAAGGCATTTGACAGGGTGCCACATGTTAAGCTGATATTCAAGTTGCAGCACATGGGTTTGGATGTCAGATTGGTCAACTGGATTCATGATTGGCTGTCAGATAAGTATCAGAGAGTTATGTATGGTGGAGCGATATCAAAGAGGCAGAAGGTTACAAGTGGGGTTCCACAGGTTAAACAATATAGGTCTCAGTATTGAGACCTATATTGTTTAACCTTTATATCAATGACATTGTCCGTTGATTGCAAGGGGATATCCAGTTGTTTGCAGATGATGCGAAGCTGGGAAGGGTTATTAGTAATAGTGCAGATGGGGTACCCCTGCAAGAGGATTTGAATAAGCTAGATGAATGAGCGAATGAATGAGGGTATCAGTTTAATGCAGCAAAATGTAAGGTCTTGAGGTTTGGGATACATCGATGGGAACCTGCATACTCTAATAGAGGAGTCAAACTGGAGGAAGTAGGGGAAACAAGAGATCTGGGGTTGATGATTGATAGAAACCTGAAATTTAGGGGACATATTACAAAGGTAGTGAATGTAACACAAAGAATTGCTGCAATAATGAGAAGGACACTGACCTGCAGAGATAAAATGGTTATCATTCCATTGTATAAGAATCTGATCAGACCACACTTGGACTATTGTTCTCAGATCTGGTCCCCAGGATTTGAAGGGGATAAATGAACTGTGGAAAGGGTACAAAGGTGGTTAACAAAAATTGTGTCAGGACTGTACAATGTTAGTATTGAGGATCGGCTGAAGGAGTGTGGAATG
This sequence comes from Typopeltis vanoorti, assembly GCF_054136105.1. Lineage (NCBI taxonomy): Eukaryota > Metazoa > Arthropoda > Arachnida > Uropygi > Thelyphonidae > Typopeltis > Typopeltis vanoorti. The sequence goes on from NC_143574.1 coordinate 38,431,157, forward strand.
CAGAGTTTGGTGGATAGAATAAGGAGAGGTGATATGATTGAGACTTTTAAACTGTTGAGAGGTGGTTACAGGTTTGACACTGGGGAGTTCTTTCGCTTGGTTGAACAGTGGGAAAGAGTGATGACAAGGGGCCATCCCTGGAAGTTACAAAAGGAAACTGTGAGCAAGAGGGTGAGGAGTGGTTGCTTTGCATGGAGAGTGGTTGAACCATGGAATTCATTGCTTGATAGAGTGGTGAGAGCAAGCATTGTCAATGCGTTTAAGGAGTGGTATGATAGACTTTGTGTTTACTAGGAGCGACCTCCCTCGATGAGCCTTGATAGACGTGTTTCTTAGAAAGGACCTCCCGTGATGAGTCTTTTGACTCCATGGAGGCCTGAATAATAATAATAATCAGGAATGCACTGATATACAGTTCTTGCAGAATTATTTGAATAGGCTGGAATTGTTGGCATGGGAAAATGGATATCAGTTCAATGTCAGTAAATGTAAAGTCATGCACTTTGGTGTATTATATTGGCAGGATTATGCTAGAAGAAACTGATTAGCCTAAGGATCTTGGAATTTTAGTAGATAGCAAGTTGAAGTTCAGGGGCCATGTAGCAAAAATTGCAAATACAACTCAAAGGATAATTGTAATGCTGAAACGAACTTTAACATATAAAGATAAAGATGTCATTTTGCCTCTTTACAAGGCATAGAAAAAAACCTCACTTGAACAATTGTGTGCAGGTCTGGTGTTCTGGTTTCTGTTGTGATTCCAATACAGTGGAGAGATTGCAAAGGCAAATGTTAAAAATGATATCAGGAATACTGTGGAATATTGACAATGAAGACAGAATGAGAATTTGTAGACTGCAGACACTAGCAAACAGGGGAGAGAAGGGTGATATGATTGAGACGTAGAAACGTCCAAAAGGGTCATACAGGATTTTATTTGATAGAATTTTTCATTTTATGGAGGTTCGGGAAAGGAAAAGAGGGCATTCTTGGAAACTGAGAATGAATGCAGCTAAAAGAAGGGGATCAGGGCTAGATATTTCTCTCAGAGGGTACTGCATGAATGCCACTGCATGTTATGTGGGCAAAAGCAGTGTGAATGAATTCAAGAATAAGTATGATAGCTAGTGTGTGTGTAGTATGTGCCCCCCCCCACACACACACAGTGGTGAGTCCCTGACTTCCTGGCAGCCTCTCTTAATATTAATAATATTTTTATTCAGCATTTCACACATACCATTACACTGGTGGTGGTAAGGTGTAATAAAAATTTTTTCTTAACATTGAATAATTTACAGAATTGTAACAATAGTTGAGATACGAAATTTGCCCCTTGATCTGAAATATTGAAGAGTCCAATATCTACAAATAATTATATTCAAGAACTTTCTTTCAATAGTCTCTGAAGTTTACTCTTTCATTGAGACTGCTTCAGGGAATCTATAGCATATCTGTGTCTACTAGAATATACTTATTGCCTTTTTTAGTAGTTGGTAGTGGATCTACTACACCAATAGCAACGGCCTGAAAAAGGTCACGTTGAAATTGGAAATGGTTGTAGTGGATCTTTACTTCTGAAAGGGGGATCTTAATTGGCACTTATGGCATGAATTTACATATGTGAATATGTCACTCTACATACTTTTCCAGATGCAATGATCTTTCATTTTTCCCCAAGTTCTATAAAATCCTTAGTGTCCTGCTAAATCAGAATCATGGAAAGTGTACATAATCCAAGGAATCATTTCAGTTGGTGCCAATATTTTTACTTTCAACTTTCCTTCTTCCATTTGTTTAGATCAGGGGTGGCCAACCTTTTATAGTTCATGCGTCAATTTTTTTCATTTTTTTAGTTAAGATGCACAATACAAACTTATACCACTTTTCAGCCCTTTTAAAATATGGTGATATGGATATATTTAACAGTTATGCATAAAATGATTTATTATACAGGGTGTCCCAAAATTCATGCAAGAAGTAATTTTGATAGAAAACACAGGTTTTTAATTAAAAATTGTAATTTCTTATTGATTCATAAAGTATACAGTATAGGGTTATGCATGGAATAGCATATTGGGTAAATGGCCTCCACAGCTTTGCTGGCACATACACACTCTTTTGTCGAAATTTTCCATGACCGTTTTGCATAAATGTGGCTGAATTTCGTTGATACAGCGCTCAATTTCCTCCTTCAAGGCGTGGGTGGTCGTGGGCTTGTTGACATAAACCTTAGACTTCAAAAAACCCCAGATCATGTGACTTAACTCCAACGGTGTTAAGTCACATGATCTGGGCGGCCAATTCTGATCACCAAAACGGGAAATTACATGACCAGGAAATGACTCGTGCAGTAATTGAATTGTTTCTCGGGCTGTATGGCATGTGGCACCATCTTGTTTAAACCACATGTCGTCCACATCCATATCTTGCAATTTAGGCACAAAAAACTAGATTATCAAGTCGCAATAGCAAGCGCCATTAACTGTTATTGCCTTACCAGCCGCATTTTCGAAGAAGAATGGACCGATGATGCCTCCAGCCCAAAATCCGCACCAAACAGTGACATGTTGTGGATGCATTTGTTTCTCAACAATCACTCGTGGATTTTCTGAACCCCAAATGCGACAATTTTGTCGATTAACGAAGCCATCAAGATGAAAATGAGCCTCATCGCTGAAGATGATTTTGTTCGAAAAATAAGCATCCACTTGTTGTTGTTCCATAATCCATTCAACGAACTCTCTTCACTGTGTGTGGTCAGTAGGCTTCAGTTCTTGAGTCAACTGAACTTTGTAAGCATAAAGATGCAAATATTTCATGAGAATACGCTGTAGAGAGCTTCTCGAAATGCCCACTTCAAGACCATGGTGCTGAATTGATGTTTCTGGACTCTCAGCAACACTCTCACGAACTGCTTCGATGTTTTCTGTTTAACGACTTGAAGGACAGCCAGAGTGTATAAGATCACTAATTGATCCAGTTTCCTTGAATTTTTTAATTAATCTTTTCACAGTTGATGAAGTTAAATCACTATTCCGATCATATTTTGTACGAAAATTGTGAACTGTAGCTGCCAAACCTTCATTATTTTTAAAATATTGCTCAACAATGAAAATGCGTTGTTCTTTCGTGTAGCGCTCTATTTTTAACAACCCTGAACTGTCAGCTGTCACGCTGTCTTTTTTTTCTCATTGGCAACACTTTACCGCACAAATGGCGCTAAATTTAAATCTTGTGTGAATTTTGGGACACCCTATATATCTAGTAATATAGACACTTTTAGAAGTTTTAAATAAAAGGATTTCATATAAAGACAAGATAAACATTAATTATTTTATTGAGACTTTTGAAATTGCTTTGCTTTTTCTAAGCTTGTAATGTTTGGAGTTAAATCAGTTACAGAAAGCATCAAACAGTTTTTCAAATTTGAATCAGTCAGTCACGACCATAGTTTGTTCTTAATCATTTTCATTGATGATAATGCTTGTTCGCATCTGTATGTAGTTCCAAAATGACAGATATAACTCTGAGCAAATTTTCTTAGTTCTGGAAAATGTTCACAGGGCAACGATCACCAGAAATTAATTATATCAAAAGCATCTGGGAGTGATGGAAGTTCATTAAATTTCATTTTCAATAAAGAATTGGTTTTTGAGATCAATAAGTTCAATTCATATGTTACTAGGCATCGTCAAGATTTTTTGTTCAGTAAGTGAAAAGGGATTTATAAATGCAAGTATGCAGTCTTCTTCTTTGGCAAAATTGCTAAAATGACTGTTAAAGGACTCTTGCAATAATCTGAGCTTCTCAGTATATTCTGTAAAGTTGCCATTATCTTCAAACAGATTCACTATGTTCTTTTAAATGTGGAAATTGACTTAAATCCCTATTTTCTAACTGGGAGATGAACAGTTTTAATTTCATTTTGAATACACTGATGTCATTTACTAAGTTGGGCAACAATTTGTTCTTGCCTTGCAGTTTCAAATTTAGATCATTGAGGTGGATGGTAACATCAACTAAAAATGCTAAACCGAATAGCCATTTCTCATCACACAACAGGGCTTTTTCCTCATGGAGCTCATCCTTCTATACCAGAAAATTACGAACACTTTCTTTCAGCTTCCATATTCTACTGAGAACTTGTACTTTAGAAAGCCAGCGCACCTCACAATGAAGGATGAGATCACCATATTCCATATCTAGCAATTCACAATATTCTCTGAATTCTCTTCTGTTTAATCGTCTTGCTCTAATTTTATTCACACAGGTTACAACTGGTATCATAATATGCTTCAAATTTTGAGTTTTTCCACACAGAGATTCTTCATGCATAATACAGTGATACTTTAGTAGAGAACAACCTAAAAACCTTTCAAGTAAAGATAGTCCCAGAAACTCTACCTACCATTGACGGTGCTCCATCAGTGCAAACACTGATGAGCTTACTAGAATCTAGTCGTTGAATTTCTAGACATGACTTTACTTTGTCAAATATGTCTGACCATCTGGTTTTTCCATGAAGTGAATCAAGACCAATAAGTTCTTCAAAGATGTTAAAATTACCATCAATTCCTCCTATAAAAATGCTTAATTGGGATACATCACATATATCAGAGGATTCGTCCGCAGCTAAAGAAAAGAAGGAACAAGCATGAACATGGTCTTTCAATTGCTCAGTAACATCATGGGAAAATTCTTCGATGCATCTTGTAATTTTTTGCTTGGACAGAGCAATTTATTATTATTATTACGGGCGACTCCAGGGAGTCCTTAGACTCATTGAGGGAGGCCCTAAACATCATGTCCACACAACTATACGACATTCTCACAGTATCTATCATACCTTGCCTTGAACTCACTCACCGTCATAGCACCCACAACAGACTGGCAGCTTATTCCACTCATTTACCACTCTAAAAAGTGAAGAACCCAGCTCTAACATCCCTGCTAACCACACTCTTGCCCAGCTTCCATAGGTGTCCCCTAGTTCTCCCACCACCAGTCCTGATCTCAAAAATATCCTCTGAATTAATCCTATAGAAACCAATGTGAATGTCTCAATCATATCTCCCCTCTTCCACCTATCAACTAGTTTCTGCAACCCACAAATCTTCAACCTATTCTCATATGGTTCATTCCATAGACCTGCTATCATCTTAGTCACTCACCTCTGGATCCTCTCCACCTCCTCCCCATCAAGAAGGAACCGAGGTGACCAAATCTGGGCACAGTAGTCGAGATGAGGTCTTATCAAGGCTCGGTACAGAGGTACAATAACTTGGTTACTTTTCTTTCAACATTCCTATCACCAAGACATTTTGCAAATTTTTTGAGACAGGGCTTAACAACTTCCTCTCCATCAGAGAAAGGTTTGTGTTTTTTTAGCCAACACAAAGGCAATTGCATAAGACGCCTCCAGCATTGCCACACTTTCACAACCTTAGTTTCACAAATATATTTTGTCTCTTTTTTATTTCTTCCTTTTTCTTAACCACATATTCTTTCTGCAACTCACACCCAGGAACTAACTTCAGTTTTTTTTCTAATTCAGCTTGATGTTTCTATAGTGTCTGTTAAGATCATATCTTCTATTATCTGAGAGAGTGCTTTCACAAACAATGCACAACGGCTTTCCTGAAAGACTCGCAATAAATAAGAACTCATTTTCCCACAGTTCATTAAACTGGTGCTTGCTATCACCTGCTTTTCTTCTGCTCATTTTCTTTTGCAAAGAAATGGGTAACTGACTATAAAAAAAATTATTTCAAAAATTAAAGCTTATTATTTAATAATTTATTTAAATTATTTTATCGTTTTAAACATCATGAACATTCAAAAACAGTTCTACAAGTTTAAGATAAGATTCCTGTTCTCATGAAGGCCTACTACAGCTCTATAAGTTTAAAAATCATATATATATATTTTTTTTCATAGAGAGTTTTCGTCTCTCTCTCTCTCTCGTAATATATTATGTCCAATGAAACACGAGATCGCTTCCTGCCATAAAACAGTTGATCAGCTGGCAATCACACACACAACCCAAACATCCTCATTACAAAAGATTTGCTGATGATCAGTTAAATTTTAGGAATAAACCTACTATACGTAAATAAAAAGGAAAGATTGCATAAAAAAAACATAAAAATACACACATACAAATACACCGAATAATTGCAGGTTTCAGTAATCAGCAAATTAGGGGAGCGGGCAAGAACTTGACATACGCGTTCAAAATGAAAATATTTATTTTTAAATTTACAGAAGTATATTAAACTTTCATGAAAACAGAAATCTTATCTTAAACTTAAAGAACTGTTAATAAAAACATATAAGTTCGAAAACACAGAATTGTTCACTCACATCGAATCAGAAGTTCATCGAACGTTATGACACGAGAGTCAGCTGTAAACTGCTTGAATAACTAGTGATGCATGTCAGCATTTGTCGGTGCCTGTTGCTTCTTGATCAAACAAGTATAATAAGTGTGCACTCTAGAATTCAGTGGTAGGTTAATTGTGTGTTTATATATAAATTGCATACATAATTTTTTTAAATTTTTCTCTGGGGTTCAGTGCGCCACTTGCGCCATAGGTTAGCCACCCCTGAACTAGAGGCTTTGATGCTCTGGATTTGGTGATAACTTTGCAAGATGTATTTATTAATGAAGTGCTGACAATGCCACCAGTTGGTAAGAGTGATCACGAGGTACTTATTTGGGAGGTGATGAAACAAGAAAGGGTTACTGACAAAAATGGATACATGTCAAAGAAACAGACCTGCTATCATCTTGGTCACTCGTCTCTGGATCCTCTCCACTTCCTCCCCATCACGAAGAAACCCTGGTGCCCATAACTGGGCACAGTAGTCCAGATGGGGTCTTATCAAGGCTCGATACAGAGGAACAACAACTTGTTTGTCTCTGCATGTTAAAGTATTTTTCAGAAGCCAAGTGATTTGATTAGCTGATTTAGTCACTTTTGCAATGTGCCCCCTAAACTTCAATTCCATATCTACCAACACTCCCAAATCCCTGGCCTCATCAATCTCCTGGAGTACGGTTCCACCAATGCGATATACTGCTACTATTCTTTTCACCCCAAAGTGCATAACCTTACACTTTGCCACATTAAATTGACATCCATTTTTCCTAGCCCAGTATTCCAAACTATCCAAATCATCCTGTAAAATTTTGACATCCTGTGCACTAACAATTGCTGTATCGAACTTTGCATCACCAGCAAACAAGTGAACGCTTCCTCTCAAATCCTTTCCTATATCGTTGATGAACAAATTGAAAAGCAATGGTCCAAGAACAGAGCCCTGCGGCACACCACTAGTCACAAGCCATCTTTTAGACTACACTCCTGAATAAACCACTCTCTGGTATCTCTCCTTTAACCACCCTCCTATTCATCTAACCAACCCTATATCTATCCCCATCTGCTCCAGTTTACTGATTATGGTTCCATGTGGTATCCTGTCAAAGGCCTTGGCAAGGTCCAGTAGTATCATTGTAAACTGATTACCCTTATCTAGTTCAGCCGTCACTGTGTTATAAAACGTGAGCAAGTTTCTGAGGCATGATCTACCGTTCACAAAACCATGTTGTCCCCCATACAATATCCCATTTTCATCTATCCAATCCTGTATTCTTTTCTTGACTAATTTCTCTAAGACCTTGACAATGATTAATAATATGCTAATCGGTCGGTAATTTACAACAGCAGTCTTGGAACCACCTTTATGCAGTGGAACTATTTTCCCCTCTTTCCACCCCCTCGGGACTAACCTAGACCCGAGACTCAAATTAAACAAAATGGTCAATGTACTGACAATTCTTTAGCTGCTTCTCGTATGACACGAGCTGGTATATCATTCAATCCCAAGGATGTATTGACATTGAGGTTATGCAATAGACTACTCACCTTCACTTCATTCACCACAATTCCCGTATAATCTACTGGTTTATTGATTTCTGCAATGTCACCACCAGGTTGATATATACTTGCAAAGTGCTCACTCAGTAACTCAACTATATCAACTGATTCAGTTACCTCCCTACCATCGGCATTCTTTAAAATCATTCTGCCATGTACATTTTTCCTTTTACTTGCAACATATCTAAAAAACTGTTTAGGATTCTCTTTAGCCTGCGTGGCCAATGTTCTTTTGTAATCCTTTTTTGCTTTTCTTACCACACTCGTTACCCCTCTGGCCTGCGCTTTATACCGTTCATGTGCCTGCTGGTCACCTTTCTCCTTAAATTCCCTCCATAGTTCTTTCTTTTTTTGCAGCTCAAGCTTAATGGTGTTATTCATCCATTTAACCCCTAGTTGATTTATTATTCGGACTCTAGGTATACAGTCAGCCATTGCTTCATGCAAGCATTTCTTAACTACCTCCCATGCACTATCAACTTCTAGTCCTTGCAGTTGTACATGCCATGGCACTGAACCAATCAAACTCCTAAGCTTGTCATACTTTCCAGCCCGATAATTCCACATGTACCCTGTCTTAATTGAAAATTCTACACCTTTAGCCACCTTCCAAGTCAAGACCCTATGATCACTCTCACCGATTGGTTGCAATGTGGTCATATTTGTTACAGCCAAATCCTCAGATGTAATTACTATGTCAAGCACTCTCTGACCCCTAGTATTTTTCATTACATGCTGTCGCAGATAGTTATCCCTTAATAACCGCATAAAATCCAATTCCTTCCTCCCGTGTGTCCTCTCCTCATTCCAATCAATGCGACCATAGTTGAAATCTCCCATAATAATTACCCTCCTTCCATTCATTTCTTCTATTTGCTTGTGCATAATGTCACCACCATCTTTTCCATCACCTGGTCTATAGCAGCACCCAATTGTATATTTAGTTCTGCTAGCCACAATCTCACACCAAATGGCCTCAAATGTGCTCTTTTCTCTATCCTGCAATTCAACTTCTATTTTCCTTGGCTGTAGCTCATCAGCTATCATCAACAATACTCCTCCCCCCATTTTATTCTCCCTGTCATTCCTGAACACACTATATCCATCACATTCAATCCCACTAGCTATATCATCTACAGTCAGCCATGTTTCACTAATACCAATAACCTGTGGTCTGGAAGTGCCCACCACGGCCAAAAACTCTTCCTTCTTGTTCCTAATACTCCTAGCATTAGTGTACATGAATTTAAGACCTCCATTAGCCCCAACCCTACCTTTATGCCTTATATTAACTATCCCACTCTGAATTGTTGTCCTTGTTCGCTCAGGCATATTATATTCATTCATACATTCAACTGCCTCCCTAAGGACTGTATATCTACCCCCACTTAATAAATCTAGTTTCCCTGAATTTGCACATCCACTACATTCAGCAACACTTTCTCAAGTCTCCTTACACCGTAACCATTCAAATGTAAGTCATCCATCTTATATAGATCCTTTTGCCCATCGAACTCACTCCACACATCCACAAATTCCACACCACTCGTCATACATAACGCACGCATAAAGTCATTCACAATTATGGCCCTCCTTTTAAACATTTCACTGTCATACTGTGGCAAAAGACTAATCATTCTAACTCCCTCACAATTTTCTTTTGCTACCTCAAATAATTCATTCAGGTCTTCTATCATTTCCATTTTATCTCCTTTCAAATCATTCGTACCTGCCACATCAATCATTTCTTTCACCCTTTCCTTTTGCTCTCTAATAGACTCAGTTACATCCTTTATGGTCGCACCAGGTTGGTACGATTTTGTCAAATCCTCTACTAACACACCTCGTACTAACGAGTCGCCATAGCACTCTATCCTTCATTTTGTTCATGTTCACACTCATACGCCTATTTTTCCTGTCATGCTTTTTATTATTGGCTGGTTCAATCAGTCGACTTTTGCTCATACGCTCTAGCTGCTGTTTTTCCCTTTGTATCGCACCATTCAACAATGCGATCTCACTCATTGCATCTATCTGATCTTTTTTATTCTCTGTAAAACCATTAATTCTATCATTCACACTTTCTATGTTCACACTCTCAGAATTCTCTGGTACAACCTCGCCATTTCTTGTCATATCCCTATTTTCTTCATTCTGAAGTTTGACAAAAATATCACACTCACGATCCGAAATACACTTCAATTACTCATTCTCCCTACATTTTTTACACACATTCACTCCTTTATTATCATCTAACCACACTCTGACCGCACTCCGCAAAGCGTACATTTCGCAGATAGTACACTGGCATTTGGTATTTGGCAACATTTTGCAGATAGTACACTGGTATTTGGCAACTAAATGTTGACAATGAATCACACAGCGTACAGTGAATACATAGAATAGAATACAGGATTGAGTTGATGGACACAGTGTTATGTCGTTATTTTTCCTCGTTAATTTAATGTTTCTATGTAAACCAGTAATGCTGAATTACTGGTTTTGATTTTTCAATCAAAACCAGTAATTCAGCTATCATTCTCTTTTCCTTAATCAAGTTATGATTAATCGGGCTGTTCCTTAGTTTAGTCACGTGTATTTCTTTCATTCATTAGAGGCTTAGTCTAAATTTGGGACAAAGCCCTTAATTTTACCTCCTGAGACAGTCTTCCTGTTAAATATTGATAAATTTATATTATGCTGCACCAGCCAATACAGAGGATAGATCAGACTCTTATCCAAGGTGGCTCTCTCAGAATAATACACAGTAATGGATGTTCTAACACTAATTCAATTCACCTACTTCACTTTGCTTTTGCATGCAGTCGTGGCCCGTAAATTCTAATTATAATCCTGTGTCCCTCCTGCTAAGTTCGGTAATCTTTTTATGAGTGGCAATTCAAATTCATATGACAGGCTGATTTCAGGCAAATGAAATAAGATATGTTTATTGAGGTCTAAGAATTATACATGAGAAATATATCAAACACATGGTTAACTTAATCACTTTCCTAGTAAAATTTAGATATCATTACTAACACAATAGAACATGAATAATAACTTGCTCCATAGAGTTATCCATTAAATGTTTTAAGCTAGTAATTTCTGGAAACAGAAATTACTAGCTTAAATCATTAGATTTTCAATCACTTTCAAGTCACTGATCATATCGCACAATATATTACAGTTAATTCACATACAGATCCCTTCCTGGGAGACTTTGTTCAAATAGGGATAGGTCACTGCCAAATGTGGTAATCTCAAAGTTCTCTATCAAATGTCCATACATAAATTAACATATAGAGTCCATTCATATCTCTAACTGGAAATAAGACTTAAACATTCTATATTACCATCCAATGGAATGACTTTCTGTTCTATCAGCAGCCTTGTCTAGACATCAAGGCACTTTTATGGGCTGTTGTTCACGGGGTCACTTACGATGACTGCACGGCCTAGTCTCCACAAGTCGATAAGGCGATGTGCGCTCTGGTCTCTCTCTGGTATTGCCGGCATTCATCTGTATTATCGGTTTCTCGCTATTGCTTACCTACTCTACTATGAAGAGTTAGCTAGCCTTGACCCGCAAGCTACGGTAGACGACTCATGACTTCTACAGCCAATCCGGAATCACACCGATGGTGGAGGGAGAGCCAACATCCAAGAGCACAGGAACCAAATGATCTTGAGAGAGGGGGAAAAATCCTTTTATACCTCCTACTTTGGTGCCCTCACTTCGCTACGTTTTTTACTGCACGGCACTCATCCATCGCGTGTAGCGTTCTTCCGAGAATGCGTTTGAGCTTTGCTTTCCATATAAATTCTCCTTTCCTTAGCCCATAAGTTATACTGGACAGCTAAAGCGTGACCTTTTTCAACTTACTCTCATACACTACATAGAATGGGATATTCTAACTTAGCTTTAATTTTATATAAATTCCCATTTTTGACTCTGTACAAAATAGGTTAAGTTTCACATTTCTAAATTAAACATTTCTTCAGTTCTGCTTTAAAGTTATAATATACACATGTATTTCCTTGCCAAAGTACAAGTTTCTCTGCCTACAATTATTATTATTATTATGGGTATCTCCATGGAGTCAGTAGACTCATCGCGGGAGACCCAAACTAGCAAAACAATATCTGTCATATCTCTTCTTGAATTCATTTACAGATGAAGAGCTCACAACTAAGTCAGGCAATGAATTCCACTCATTCACCACCCTCCAGGCAAAAAACCTTGTTCTGACACCCTTGTTAACCACACTCTTCTTTAATTTCCAGAGATGACCTCTTGTTCTTCCATCACTATCACACAGCTGAAACATTTCCCCTGCATCAATCCTATAAAAACCTTTCAGTAATTTAAATGTTTCTATCATATCCCCTCTTCTTCGCCTATCAACTAATCTCTGCAATCTACAAGCTCTCAATCTATCAATGTAGGGAGCATTTTTTACATCACTCACCAACTTGGTCACTCTTCTCTGAACCCTCTCCACAGCCTCCTCATCTCCAAGGAATCCAGGTGACCAGACCTGAGCACAGTAATCCAAATGTGGAAGTATCAACGCTTTATAAAGGGGAATAATAACCTCTTTATCTCTGGATGTCAGTGTGTTCCTCAACAACCAAGTAATCCTATGTGCAATCTTGGACACCTTAGCAATGTGTCCTCTGAACTTCATCTCCCTATCTACCAACACCCCTAAGTCCCTAGCCTTATCAATCTCTTGGAGTACCTTTCCATCAATGTAGTACACAGCTGGTAATCTTTTAATCCCAAAATGCATGACTTTACACTTTTCCACATTGAACTGACATCCATTATCTTTTGCCCAATTTACCAGCTTATTTAAATCATCCTGCAAACTTTCAACACCAGCTTGATTTTTTATTGCGCTACCCAACTTTGCATCATCAGCAAACAACTGAATATCTCCCTTTAAGCCATTTCCTATATCATTTATATACAAATTAAACTACATTGGCCCAAGAACAGAGCCCTATGGCACACCACTGGTCACCTGTCTCAATCTGGTCTCGGCTCCTCCATACACCACCTTATGGTATCTCTCCCTGAGCCATTCTCCTATCCATATCACCAATTTAATATCCATTCCCATCTGCTCCAATCTGTGTAACAGTGTTCTATGGGGTATCCTGTCAAAAGCCTTAGCAAAATCCAGAAGTACCACTGTGTAGCCAATTAAAAATTGTTAGATCCTGAATGAATTAATCTTTTATCCAAATTTTGATCATTCAGGACACAATAACAGCATTCTTTATGATGGTCAGCATGGATTTGTAAAGGGTCCTGTTTTAGTAATTTACTTGCATTTTATAAGATGGCAACTGTGTTAGATAAGGGAGCATCATATACAGTGATATTCTTTGACTTCCCAAAATCATTTGATAGATTTCACATGATAAGTTGGTGTACAAGCTGCAGAGGATGGGAATAGATAGTATATGATTAGATCACTGGTTCCCAAACTTATTTGGCTTACCTCCCCTTTTCCAAAATGAATTTATTCAGCACCCCCTCTCCTTGGAAACTACTTTCTAAGACCTGACCAGCTCTACCTGATACATATAAAAGAAAATCACATATAATTCGGATCAGCAGTTCTCGAGTTTTAAGCAAAAAAAACAGATAGATACTGGAACAAATTTGCATTTTAATATGCATCTAGTAGAGATTCTTGAAGTTTGGAAATAAGACAGACACCTTGGAGCTGAAATTTTAAAACTATTTATTGAAATAAACAAAAGAAACATAAATTGTATGTAAACATAGGAAAAGTTGGAGTTGAAAATTTAAAAAAGTAGAAAACAAACCTAAATTGCACATATGTAAAAATCACACATAAAATAGTAAATAACAATCAGTAAGATTAAAAACAATCTTAGTGAGAAGGATGAACCAACTTATTAATATTTGGCTCTATATTTGTCAGCAGCATTCTTAAACACTACGATAAGCTATTTCCAGTCGGTTTCTTTTTGTAGTTAAGAGATATGTGACTGCACTGAACCAATGTTCCATTAAATATGATGATGGTAATGCAATTAAAAACTATTTTACTACAGTCCACAATCCAGTAAAAAGTATTGGCATCTGCTTTTGCAACCAGAACTGTTAGTACCATTTTTGAATTTTAATTTCAATTCCTCATTTGTTGTTACTTCTATCAGTTCTTCTTGTAATTGTAAAGATTCTTCTGTGTTTGTACTTAAAAACAGCTCTAAACTGTTTAACTTGTTTGTAAACAATATATCGTGTCGACTGACTGGGGGATCTTCAGTTGTTTCCTGATGATGCAAAGTTGGGAAGAATTACAAACTTGGGAAGAATTATATATGGCAGTATTGCTGATGTTTAATCCCCTCAAGAAGATTTGAATAGACTTTTTACTTGGACAAAAGACTGGGGGTTATAGTTCTAAATATCAATAAGTGCAAGGTTTTGCATTTTGGATTGCAGAAATATAAGACTGTGTATAGTATTGATGGTGCAAGAAGTGGATGAGATTAGAAATTTGTGAGTGATGGTTGACATTAGATTGAAGTTTAGAGGGCATACTGCTAGTATTGCAAAGATTGCACGTCATAGTGTTGTGATGTGGAGCCTTTGCACATCGTAGTACTGCAATGATAAGAAGTAGTCTAACATGTAGGGATAAGGAAGTGGTTGTGCCACTGTATAAGGCACTGGTCAGACCACACTTGGACTATTATGCTCAGATCTGGTCACCTGGTTTTCAATGTGATGTGGAGGCACTGGAGAGGGTCCAGAGGTGAGTGACTAAGACAATATCAGGACTTTGGAATGCTCGCTATGGAGAGAGGATGAAGAAATGTGGATTGTAGAGTTTGGTTGATATGAGGAAGAGAGGTGATATGATAGAGACATTTAAGTTAGTGAGAGGATTTTATCAGATTAATCCACAGGGGATTATAAAAAGAGTAGAAGGTGAGAGGGGAAGAACCAGAAGTCATCCCTGGAAGTTATGTAAAAATGTGGTGAAGAGTGGTGTGAGGAGTAGATTTTTTACATGGAGAATTGTCAGTGAATGGAGAGCATTACCAGAATGTGTTGTAAATGCAAGTAGTATTAAGGATTTTAAGATTCTATATGATAAATATGTTGTCAGTTGAATGAACCTCCCATGATGAGTCTGCCGACTCCATGGAGGATGTAATAATAATAATAATAATTAGTTAAAATATGATGCTTATGCTAATATTGAGTGTTATGTTTGTTATTCTTATAATCTGTAAACATTTTGAAGTTTTTAATTTTATGTCTTTTTCACCTTCATATGATATTCCATATTGAAGGTAACTGAAAGTATTTATCTGTTCTATTATTTTATCATTAATAACTGTTTTACTTTTAACTGGAATTTGTCCACAAAATACATTGTTTTTGTTTTATCTATGGAAATTTTCATTCTAATCTGTTCTACTATAATGTTTAAATTATATATTACTCTTTGTAAATTGTCTTTCTTATCTGATTATTACCTGATCATCTGCAAATAATAGTGTATTAATTTTGTTATTCTAGGAAATTTCTATATGTGGATTGTTTAAGGTATTCCACTGTATTAATATTTCATTAATATAGATACTGAAGAGTGTTGGAGACAGAGGATATCTGTCTCACTCCTTGGTTTATAGATTGTTTTTCAGACATTCTTACATTTATTTTTATTTCATAATCTTTATATATATTCAATATTGCATGTAGTAAAATATTATGTATATTTATTTTTTGTAATATATCAAACAGTATGTATGACCATAGAAGGCGAGACCGTTCGACACTTCTGTGCATAGCAGAATCCATTCCAATAATAGGGTAATCAATGCATTTCATTGGATGAGTGTTTACTGTTATACGGTGGAAAATTAGCCTTTCTTTTATGAAAATTCTAGTTTTTAAAATATTAATTATTTTGCTTGTACAACAGTTGAAAATTTTACATAATAGACCACGTGATTTCGTGCATTGGTGACGAATTCCTACATCGCCTTATTCCTATCTCCCCCTTCAACATGAATTGACTCATCTTAGTAATCTGTCATCTGTTGTTGGACAGTATATCTTTTTACTTTGTCAAATACTTTTTCATAATTTATATAAAGAAAGTGACTTTCTAAATAAAACTGTCTTCTTTTCTCTATAAGTAGCTTCAAAGAAAAAGCTGCATCCATTTTAGAATGTCCTTTTCTATATCCATCCATGTGGTTAGCCTAGTAGCTTTGTGCTTAACAACCATATGCCTGGGAAGGAGTGTCCCAGGTTCAATTCCCATCGACGACATGAGGAGCTTAAGGATCTTCCTCAGCCATAGCCAAGTTAGCTGTTGTTGAGTATGGGCAGCAGGGTTTTTCCCTCCAGTTTTTCTCGGGTGTTTCATCCCACAAACAGGCAAACCGGCCCTGGGAAGGAGTGTCCCAGGTTCAATTCCCATCGACGACATGAGGAGCTTAAGGATCTTCCTCAGCCATAGCCAAGTTAGCTGTTGTTGAGTATGGGCAGCAGGGTTTTTTCCTCCAGTTTTTCTCGGGTGTTTCATCCCACAAACAGGCAAACCAGCCCTGTGAATGCACATGGATTACATTCATGAATACTTAGAGGCATAGGGGTGACCATCTTATCCTCATATTTCGGTTACGAAATCCAAGCCTGCTTGGAAGGTTGTGGGTGCTTAAAGGTCTGTTAACGCCACTGAATAAGATAAGATTTTCTATATCCATTTTGACATTCTAATAATAATTTTTCACTGTATATTTTTGATTTTTCATTATTCAAAGAATAGTACATATTATTTCATCATACAAAAACCTGGTATGCACGTAAATTTAAAGAAGACTGTGATTTTGATCAGCCATCCTAATCTTAACAATAATGGTGGCATAAAAATCCCAAGAATTTGGATGGCACACATTCAGCCCACTTAGGCTCCTCAAGGTTTCCAGCAAACCCTTGTTTTTAGGACTCTAATAATTTAGAGTCCTAAAAACAAGGCAATGTAGGAATATAGGAGTCTAATAATAATAACAATAATTTCACTCTTATCGGCCATCATCCATACTGTTTTGTTCTAATGTATATGTGTATTTTTAGAAGTAATTATGTGAGAGCATGTTACTCCCTAGCTTAATTTATTTTTTGTAACCAAATAGATAATAATAATAACAGGTCTCTAGTGTGGATGTAGTCAAGTGCTTTTTTTTTTTTTTTCATCAGAGGTCAGGCCAGTAGTTTTAATGGCTGATCAAATTAATGTAACTTTAGCATACCATGTAGATTGTAGTATAGCTTATTATTTTATATATATGTGTATACTCCAGATGACCTTAATGTGAAGATCAAAACGTCAAGTGATTATTTTGGTTTATATGTTTTTAAACTGAAGTTTTATTTTAACATGGTAGTTTTTCCATAATTTGTACAATGAAAGCAGAAATATTATCTATCGTACTGAAATTCTTTCTGAAACCAGCTTGTTCAGAGCATTGTACTGAATCAAGTCTTGTTTCTAATCTATTGGTTATAATTTCAGTGAAAAGCTTATATATGTGGAATAGCAAACTAATAGGTATGTAGTTTTCTAGTTTTAATTTACTTCCGTTTTTATGCAGTAAAATCATGGTTCCATCATTCCATACTTGGGGTGTTTCTCCTTTTTTGATCATTTAAACAGGATTTTCAATTCTCGTTTTAAAATATCCCCACCTTCTTTAATCATCGCTATTATTAAACTATACTGCCCAGCAGGTCAATTTTTTTTCATTTGTTTTAATGCTTTTTCAATTTCAAAGATTTCTAGTGGGTGTATATCAGAGTTATTATCATAATCCATTTTTTCTATTGATTCTGAAATTTTCTTTCTATCTTCACTTTTATACAGATTCATGTAGAAAACGTTTACTTCTTTTGTGATTTCTGTTTGCTAAATAATTTTCTATCATTTTGGTGTTCAAGAATTATAATAATCTTTCTTAATATTTCTTTATTATTATTATTATTATTATTCAGGCCTCCATGGAGTCAAAAGACTCATCGTGGGAGGTCCTTCCTAAGAAAATAAAGTCTATCATACCACTCCTTAAACTCATTGACCGTTCTCACCCTCACCACTCCATCAGGCAATGCATTCCACGCCTCAACCACACTCCACGCAAAGAAACCACTTCTCACCCTCTTGCTCACAGTTTCCTTTTGTAACTTCCAGGGATGGCCTCTTGTCATCACTCCTTCCCGCTGTTCAACCAAGCGAAAGAACTCCCCAGTGTCAACCCTGTAACCACCTCTCAACAGTTTAAAAGTCTCAATCATATCACCTCTCCTTCTTCTATCCACCAAACTCTGCAGTCCACATTCCCTCAGCCGATCCTCATAACTATCCTTGTACAGTCCTGAAACCATCTTTGTCATCCATCTTTGTATCCTTTCGACAGTTAATTTATCCCATTCAAATCCTGGGGACCAAATCTGAGAACAATAGTCCAAGTGTGGTCTGATCAGAGACTTATACAACGGAATGATCACCCTCTTATCTCTGCAGGTCAGTGTCCTTCTCATAATAGCAGCAATCCTCTGTGTTACCTTCACCACCTTTGCAATATGTCCCCTAAACTTCAGGTTTCTATCAATCATCAACCCCAGATCTCTTGTCTCCCCAACTTCCTCCAGTATAACTCCTCCCATAGAGCAGTGCTTCCCAAACTTCTGGATGTCACGGCCCCCCTTTGCAAAAATTTAAATATTTCACGGCCCTCCTCGAAAAAAAATCGTAATAGAGAGATATATTATTATAATATTTATTGTATTTATATTCAATACAAAACATACACAGCGCATTGCAAAAATCAAATGCCTATATTACATTTTTTGCCTCTTACTGTTTAGCTCTGAAGACGATGCGGGCTGTTCTGGTAAAATATGAAATACTGTCCTTTTTTGAGTCTGTTTCTGCTTCTTCTGATTGTTCACGGGAATTTTTTATTATTTTTTTTATCAGCCACTTATCCATCTCAGGGTTAACTTTTTTAACGTAGAATAGATCAAATATTATTACCACTTACCGATACTGGCACACCACAGATGATAACATGAAATTAGTGAATATTACCTGAATAAGGGAATCCCCGGACCAGGAACATTTTTCTCTTTTGTGACTTTTCTCCCTTTATGGTAATTAAGCCTAACGCGAAACAGACAGCAAAGGCAGGTTATTCATCATCATCATCATCATCATCATACATATCAAGGATTTAGGCCTAGTATGGCCTGTTCCCGCTTTAGAAGTCATCGTTGAATCGTTTAAGAGGACGTCCTGGTTTTCTTTTTTCTAATGGCTTGTACTTTAAGGCTTGTTTTGGTAATCTTTCTGTTTTCATTCTTTGAATGTGTTCCATCCATTTATGTATATATTTTTTAATTTTTTCTATTACTGGTTCTTGGTTTAATTCTTTCATGATATCTTCATTTCTTTTGTGATCAAATAGAGTATACTTTGCAGTTTTTCTCATAAACTTCGTTTCTGCTATTGTTAATCTTTGTCTTTTTGTTTTATTGTCCAGATTTCGCTTCCATACATTAAGACTGGTAGGGCTAATGTATTGTATACTTTTAGCCTGGTTTGTTTTTGAACTAGGTTTGGTTTAAATATAGAGTTAATTACTGCTGTTATTTTTAAATATTTTGCAATTTTTATGTTTATATCTTTTTCATTTTCATAAGTGATCATACATCCTAGGTAGTTAAATGAACTCACCTATTCTAAGATCTTGTTATCTATTACTATTTTAGTTCTTGCTGGATCTTGTCCTTTAAAGGCCATAGTTTTTGATTTTTCCGTTGATATTATCATAAAGGCCAGTTATTAAAACGTGCATATGATTGGTGCGGTATTAACAAAAGATCACGCAACTGAAAGATAAAAGCATAGCTGACAATTGTGTTCAAATGCTAACTCTCTTCAACCGAATTCCATATGTGAAACTGCCATAATATTCATTATATATATATATATATATATATAAAATTTAGTTTTAACACTTTTACGAATTTTAACACGTTCGGTTGAATATTATTGCTGCCTTCGGAAATTGAACTCACACACATCTAATTAATAACAATAGTTTTTAGTTGGATACTGTGTTTGCCCATGCAACATATGGTTTTGTTTCAGTCTATACAGCATAGTTTCTGTATGAGGGGACATGTGATTCGTTAATTAGTGTGTTTTTATCCCATTTGTCTCTAATTGCACTATTTGTTGAGAAATATATTACACAGACTCCTCATACCTTATTCACTGGCATAATAAAAGTACTTGTTTTTATTGTCTCTACAGTATAGTGGCTGTTAGGGAGGGTGTGTATTTTACCACTGCAAGCCAGTTACTATCTCTTCACATGAACTTGTTTAAGCTTTTTTTCATGTGTGAAGTATATGCTAAACTTTTATTGGTAACAGAAAACTAGCTCAGATGACAGTGATAATATAATTTGAGTTTTGATATGCATATAAAGTCAATATCAACAGTCCCTGATTATGAAAGCATGATGAAAGAGCCAGGAAGATTTGGAGCTTCCCTGGAGAGCATTCGAAGTAAATACAATTAATCACTGCTTTGAAATGAAACATATGAATAAGCAATATTTACAAATATTCATTAAGCACCGAAATACGCAGGAAGCGAAGTTTGTGAACCAACACCAATGTGTGAATTTTTCCATTAAAATATAAAAAATAACAAAAAAGAAATAATAAAAGTTAAACACATTTCTTTAAAATAAAAAATCTACTTAGTCTTAAAACATTTTAAATTTGTTTTCATTATTTCACGGTCCCCCTCAACCTATTGCCCCGAAGGGGGCCGCGGCCCACAGTTTGGGAAGCGCTGCCATAGAGTATGCAGCATTGCATCGATGTTTCCCAAACCTCAAGACCTTACATTTTGCTGCATTAAACTGAAGCCCCCTTTCATTTGCCAATCTATCTAGCTTATTCAAATCCTCTTGCAGGGCTACCACATCTGCACTATTACTAATAATCCTTCCCAGCTTCGCATCATCCACAAACAACTGAATATCCCCTTGCAATTCACTGGCAATGTCATTGATATAAAGGTTAAACAATATAGGACTCAGTACTGAGCCCTGTGGGACCCCACTTGTAACCTTCTGTCTCCTTGAAACTGCTCCACCATACACAACTCTCTGATACCTATCAGACAGCCAATCCTGAATCCAGTTGACCAATCTGACATCCAGACCGATGTGCTGCAACTTGAATATCAGCTTATCATGTGGCACCCTGTCAAATGCCTTTGCTATGTCTAAGAAAATTGCAGTATATGCCTTTCCCTCATCTAATGTTCTTGTAACTTTATTATAAAAGGCTAGCATATTCCTAAAATAAAAGTCTTTCCAACCACAGAACTTCTTCTATACTGACTGAACTATGGCGGCTATAAAATTTCATAGTATTTCTTTTTTAATATTTCTTAGAATTCTGAGGTTTCGATTTTCATCAATCATTTTTTTGGATCATATCATCCTCTCTTTTCTTAATATCTTCTTTTATATTTATCCTTATTGCCTTATTTATTATTATTTCAATAGTTCCTCTTTTCCCTTCTGCTAACAATTGTTTTCTCATTTCAATGAAGTTTATTGTTTTTTCTGATAGTTTCTTAGTCCAACTCCTTTTGTTTTCTTTTAAATTTTGTTCTGATTCAATAAGAATGTTTCCTATTTCTTCTTCATGTTCAATGCTTATTCCTGTGTCTGATAACATTTATAAATTTTTTTTAAGTTTCTTATCCACTGATATCTTAAAGGTGTTCCTATTTGCGTAAAGCATTCTAGATTTTATAATATTTTTTTCCTTTTTTTTGCAATACAACTCTCTCATCTTTCACCTGTATTTCTATTTCTCCTCTCACCATTCTATGATCAGAAGTGATGCCAATATGATTTAAAACACTAACATCCTTGAAGATACACAAAATACGAGGCTAATCTTCTTGAATTGCAGGCAGTCTCAAGTAGAGTGATGTGGGCAAATATCAGAATGGGGAAATGAAAAATAAGACTTATTTGTGCCTGTGGTCCCACAGAAGGTTCTACTAAGGTAGAAGTGGGGGAATTTTTTTATGCTTGAGAAAAAGCAGCTGACACAATGAAAAAGGAAAAGTTGGTCCTTGTTGGGGATCTGAATAGTAGAGTAGGAAATGATTGTCAGACATACAAAAATATTTTGGTAAAATTTGGAGAAAAGAGCAAAGCTAATAATAATGGCAAATACCTGTTGGAATTCTGCTCTGGACATGGACTGTTATTACTAACACCATATGTTCCAACATAAAAATGTGCACAAATTCACATGGAGAGAAGAGGCAAGGAATAAGAAAAGTCTCATTGACTATGTTATTGTTGATAGTGATGTTTTCTCCCTGGTGCAGGACACCAGAGTGTACAGAGGATTTGAAATTGGAAGCAATAACTATTTAGTCTTGAGCAGGATAAAATTGAATTTCATATTCAAAAGAATAACATGTAAGAAAGTTTTAAAGCGAATCAAAGTTGAGCATATCTTAGATGTGAACCATAGAGTAAAATACACAAAGATTATTGAAGAAAAAATGAAAGTGTTTGAGAACAGGAACCAAACCATGGAGATTCATTTGCAAGCCTTGAAGAAAACCCTGATTGATTCAGCCAGAAATTCATGTGGTGAGGCTAACTGCAAGGATAGAAAAATCAGAACTCCATGGTGGACACAGCAAGTTAAAGAGGCAGTGAAGGAAAAGAAAGCATATCAAAAGTTTCTAGCAAATAAGTCAGCTTTAGCTCTTAGAGAATACAGAGACAAATGTAAGAAAGCGAAACACTGTGTAAAACTAGCTCAACAAAATTCATGGAAGGATTTAGGCAAGAACATAAAAAATAAATATCAAGAAGGTGGTAAGATATTCTGGAGGTTGTCGAAGAAGTTCAGAATGGAGGAAAGCGTGCTGTAAAAGGAGTTAGAGATGATAAAGGTGATATTAAACCAGGAGAAAAAGATATCCTTGAAGTATGGAGTAATTATTTCAAAAAATTGCTAAATGAAACAAGCAGTGATAGCATAGGGGTAAAAAACATTCAATAGGCATACAGTCAGGAATACATATCCATACTTGAAGTAGAAAAAGCCATCAAATGCTTGAAATGTAGAAAGGCAGTAGGAGTAGATGATATTCGACCAGAAATGCTGAAGTATGGTGGTATAAAAGTCTTACAGTGGCTGCACTGCATAGTTCAGAAAACCTGGATAGAGGGACGAATTCTGCCAATTGGAGTAGAGCTCTAATAGTACCCATATATAAAAAGGGAAATAAAACTGAATGTGAGAATTACAGACGTATTACCCTACTGAGTGTTCCTGGCAAGATCTATGCAACTATACTTGAGAAACGGTTGAGAAGAATTGTGGAAGAAAAGCTTGGGCAAAGAATAAACTGGATTATGGCCAAATAGAGGCTGTCAGGATCAGATCTCCACTTTATGACAAATAGTTGAGAAAACAAGAGGGAATATAACAAAGATCTGTATTTAAGTTTCGTAGATCTGGAAAAGCCATATGACAAGGTGCCAAAAGAGAAGCTATTCAATACGCTACAGTTAGATGGTGTCAATGAGGCATTATATCAAGCAATACTTAGTCTGTATTTGAGTTGTAAGTCAGCAGTTTGAATTGAAGGAAGTACAGGAAGATGGTTTAATGTTAAATCTGGTCTCAGACAAGGATGTACATTATCCCCTTCTGTTATTCATAATCTATATGGATCACATTAGGAAAGTGGTATTAGACATGTTATCAGAATTGTATCTGTTAATGTCAGCTTTGCTTAATTATTATTATAATTATTATTCAGCCTCCATGGAGTCAAAAGACTCATCGTGGGAGGTCCTTCCTAAGAACATAAAGTCTGTCAAGACTCATTGAGGGAAGCCACCCTCCCTAAGAAACACAAAGTCTATCATACCACTCATTAAACTCATTGACCATTCTCGCCCTCACCACTCTATCAGGCAATGCATTCCATGGCCCAACCACCCTCCATGCAAAGAAACCACTCCTCACCCTCTTGCTCACAGTTTCCTTTCGTAACTTCCAGGGATAGCCTCTTGTCATCACTCATTCCTGCTGTTCAACCAAGTGAAAGAACTCCCCAGTGTCAACCCTGTAACTACCTCTCAACAGTTTAAAAGTCTCAATCATATCACCTCTCCTTCTATTTGCCAAACTCTGCAGTCCACATTCCCTCAGCTGATCCTCATACCTATCCTTATACAGTGCTGAAGCCATCTTTGTCATCTGTCTTTGTATCCTTTCCACAGTTAATTTATCCCATTCAAATCCTGGGGACCAAATCATACTCCAAATGTGGTCTGATCAGAGGCTTATACAACGGAATGATAACCCTCTAATCTCTGCAGGTCAGTATCCTTCTCATAATAGCAGCAATCCTCTGTGTTACCTTCACCACCTTTGCAATATATCCCCTAAACTTCAGGTTTCTATCACTCATCAACCCCAGATATCTTGTCTCTCCCACTTTCTCCAGTATAACTCCTCCCATAGAGTATGCAGCATCCCATCGATGTTTCCCAAACCTAAGACCTTACATTTTGCTGCATTAAACTAAAACCCCCATTCATTTGCCCATCTATGTAGCTTACTCAAATCCTCTTGCAGGGCTACCACATCTGCACTATTACCAATAATCCTTACCAGCTTTGCATCATCCGCAAACAACTGAATATCCACTTGCAATCCACTGGCAATGTCATTGATATAAAGGTTAAACAATATAGGTCCTAGTACTGAGCCCTGTGGGACCCCATGTGTAACCTTCTGTCTCCTTGAAACTGCTCCACCATACACAACTCTCTGATACCTATCAGACAGCCAATCCTGAATCCAGTAGACCAATCTGATATCCAGACCCATGTGATGCAACTTAAATATCAGGTTATCATGTGGCACCCTGTCAAATGGCTTTGCTAAGTCTAAGAAAATTGCAGTATTTGCCTTTCCCTCATCTAATGTTCTTGTAACTTTATTATAAAAGGCTAGCATATTGCTAATACAAGAGCGCCTTTCACAAATCCATGTTGACTCTCATAGATAACATTACCCTCATCTGCCCAATGCTGTATATGGTCCCTCACTACTTTCTCCAAGATCTTAACTACTGATGACACACAGACTCGCCTATAATTAGACACTTCCAGTCTGTTACCACCGTTATGCAATGGCACTATCTTACCTTCCTTCCATTCCCTGGGCACCTTTGCCGAAGCCAGACTTTCATTGAAAAGCCAGGATAAAGGCACTGTTAGTTCCTTAGCACATTCTCTCAAAACTCGTGGGGAAATACCATCCAGTCCCAAAGCTTTATTGACATCCAGAGTACTCAGTATCTGAAACACACTCTCTTCCTATACCTCTAAACCTCGAACCAGCCCTATCCCTCTAGCATTAAAACTGATGGCATCATTCTTCCACAGTCATTTCTCCTCCTACTGGCTACATAGCTAAAAAATTCCCTAGGATTTTCTTTAGATCTTAGGGCCGATCTTCGCTTATATTCCAGTTTCGCTTTCCTTACCACACTAGTCACTCTTCTGGCCTGTGTCTTATATTCTTCACGCATCCTCTCTTCACCTGCATCCTTATATCGCTTCCATAGTCTCTTTTTCACATGCAATTTCTGTTTAATATTGTTTGTCATCTACTTTACTCCAAATTGTGTCCTCTTCTTCACTCGTGGTATACAACTTACCATTGCTGCTAACCATTATTCTTTCACAATTTCTCACGCACTAATGATATCCCGGCCTTCCAATTCCTCCCTCCATGAAACTTCCCGAAGTTGATGTCTAAGACTATTATAGTCACCTGCATTATTATTCCACATAAGTTCCCGTCTCTTTGATACTCATGCATGTCTATTCATTTTCCAAGTCAAAACCACATGGTCACTCTCTCCAACTGGTGGGAGAGATTTCATCTCAGATATTTTCAACTCTTCTGATGCTATAACCAAATCCAAAACTCTTGAACCTCTTGTTCCCTCTGTTACATATTGCCTAAGACATCTGTCCCTCAAGAATTCTAGAAATTACATTCCCCTATTGCTACATTCCCCTATTGCTACATTCCCCTATTGCATGTAGCAATAGGGGAATGTAATTTCTAGAAATTACATTCCCCTATTGCTACATGCATCTTCCTCTCTCCAATTTATACTACTGTAGTTAAAATCTCCCATAACAATCATTCTTCTTGCACTTGCCAAACTTAGCTGTCTAAACATCTCCTGGTCCCCATCCTCTGTGCTCCTGGGTCTGTAGCAACACCCCACTAAATATCCTGTCTTGCCTACCTCTACCTCACACCATACGCTTTCAAAATCATTTGTCTCACTTCCTTCCAAAGCCTCCACTCTTAGAGGACATAGGTCATCACTTATCATAAGCAGTACCCCACCACCACCACGCTTTCCCCTCCTATCCTGACGAAAAATGCTATACCCATCGACTTCTATTCCTGTTATTATATCCCCTTCTGTCAACCACGTCTCAGTGATTCCAATAATTGCAGACGATGTTAAATTTCTAAGTAAATCAGCTACAAGTTTTCAAGATTCCCTGACTAAATTGAATAACTGTTGTAATAGATATGGTATGAAGGTAAGCATTAAAAAGATAAAGACGATGAAAATAGGTAGAATTGTTGAAAATGTCAACTGTGTAGTGAACGGAGAACTTGTGGAACAAGTAAAACATTTCTTCTACTTAAGCACTATTTTTACTGAAGATGGTAAATTAAATATGGAAATAGACAACAGAATCAACAAAGCTGGTATGGTGGGAAGTCAATTGAATAAATTCATATGGAATAAGAGAGAAATTAGTCAGAACACTAAATTAGCTGTATACAAGACTGTGTTCAAACCAGTTTTAACTTATGGATCTGAGAGCTGGGTCAGAAGTAAAACACTTGACCAAAGACTAGAGACCGCAGATATGAGAGTCCTGAGAAAGATTAGAAGTGTGAACAGATGGCATCAATGGCAATATCATATTAAAAACGAGGATATTAGGAAAGAAGTTGACATTGTCGGCATCCATGAATTCGTTAGCAGAGCTAATCTCAAATGGTATGGTCACTTAAACAAAATGGGCGATGCAAGATTAGCAAAACAAGTGTTCTCTGCCAGGTTGGCAGGAAAACAACCCAGAGGAAGACCAAGATATAGGTGGATTGATACAGTACAATGTGCCTTAGATGATAGAAATATAAGATCTGATAATGATAATATTGGAGTCTTGACAAGTAACAGACTGATTTGGAGGAAAATTGTAGATAGGAAGTTAGTAATGATGTAAATTTTTCATGTAGTACTATCATATCTGGTACACCCCTTGAGGATACAAGTCAGGAATTTGATGGTGATATCCTTGAAGATATGAATGTTTGAGGAAAGTATGAAATCTATTTTATTTTTTGTCTCATTCAGGCTCAATCAAGTCCATCTTCTGTTGGGTCTCATCTTGAATGTGTTCATAGCTTTGAAGTTAGTCAGGTGTAAGAAATCGATTGGCATTCTCTCCTTTCATTCCAAAACACTAATCCATATTTTCCTCTACCTTTCATTATCATTCCTCTTGACTCCCAATTTAGAACATAAATCTCCCATGACTATTGATTGACATTGCTGTTTTGATATCTTCATGAAATATGTCCATTTCATCATCATCACTTTCACCTGTTGGGCAGTAAACTTAACCTGTATTATTTGATATATGTCATTAATCTTTAATTTGACAAAAGCTACACTATCAGATTTTCAACAAAGTCAACTCCTTTTGATCTCGAATCTTCTGGTCCTTTCCAGAAGATTCGAAAAGTGTATTGCCTGAATGTATTGTATGACAGTTTACCTCTTTTATTTTAACTTCTGATAGTCCAATAATGTTCCACTTTATCTTGTTCAGTTCATTTTCAAGTTCTATTCTCTCCTGAGTTCCCAGTGTTCTTACGTTATATATTGTTAAAGTTATAGAGTAGTATTTCGTTTTGTGGTATACCAAAAATCAAAATCAATGTCAAATATCCATACTTCTGAAAACGAAGGAAATACTGTAGCTGAAACTGAAAAATCCTACTTGAGGATACACCCAAAGAAGAAGTTGATCAGTTTTACATCTAGGCAATGTCTTTAATAAAGATGGCAAATCAAGACAGAATATTAAAAAAATTGCAAAGGCAACAGCAGCACTCAAAAACTAAACCACTATGGACAGATAAGAAGCTTGCAACTACTAATATATTTCATCTTATTGACATATTAGTTAATTCATTACTATATGGAAATGAAACTTGGGCCCTCCTAAAAGTAGATGAAAAGAGGTTCTTGGCATTTGAAATTAGGTGCTACAGACGACTCCTAAAGATACCAAACACTGATCACATCACAAATTTTGAACTAAGAGAAGAATCAATTCTTTTTCTGGTCCATGAGATAACATCATAACTAAGATGTGAAGGAAACAACTTACGTTGCTTGGTCATATCAGCAGATCAAATGGTCTACCGATGCAAGTTCTTGAAGGACTTTTTCCAGGAACTCAAAAAAGAGGCAGATCTAGAATAAACTGGATAGACAATATAAAATTTGATGCTAGGTGGAGTGAGTTAAACATTGGTTGTCATGTGGACTGCAGCAAGATAAGTACATTTTATATTTAAATGTGTGCTGATATTGTCTAAATTGTACTTGCATATTACTGTGAAATATTTGAGTGCGAAATGGTGTTTGGATAAATATCTTAGGTGATATCATAAATTCATTGTTTTTGTTAGCACACTGATACAAAATGACGTTGGAAGGAAAATCGTCGCATGGGTCTGTGGGGAAGAGAAAGTAAACAGCATGGATTTCTCAAAAATGGTACTGTGCTGTGAATGCAGTATGCATGTACAGAGGATGAATAACAAAAGAACGAGTGTGGGTATGTAGGAAACATTATATTCTGATGGACTATGAGGCTTGTTTAAATAGTTTAAATATTTGTAGGGAACATGATATCATTGACACAACAGTTGAAGAGTGTGTGAATGTTCAGAGAGTGTGTGGAAGTGCTAGTGAGGAAAAAATTTGACTGACGATAAAGTGGCGATAATCTTCTTCTTCATTCATTAGATGTAGTATCTGTTGTGGCCAAGACTTCATCTTCTTTAATAGTATCTTTTAATCTTTTTCTAGATCTTCCTGTTCTTCTCTGATTCTTTGGTTTCCAACTATAGACTTGTTTTATTATTCTATCTTCACTTCTTCTTTCCATGTGTTCAATCCATTTTATTCTTCGGGTTGCTACCCAATTGTTTATTGCTTGTATTTCACACTGTTTTCTTATATCTGTATTTTTTATTTTATCTAATCTAGTTTTATTTACTATTTTTCTTAATATATTCATTTCACCTTTGTTTAACATTTCTCGTTTCCCTAGTGTCTGGTCTTGTTTCAGCCTTATATGTCATAATAGGCCTGATTACTGCTTTATAAATTCTGTTTTTTTTCTCCAATCAAAGATGTTTATTTTTTCATATTGCTTCATTCAAACAGCCTGATATTTTTGCAGCTTTTGCAACTTGTTCTCTGACTTCTAGATGTGGACTTACTTCCCAGTTCAGTTGCATACCTAAATAGATGTAATTCGTTATTTGTTCACTAACAGTTCCTTCCAATTCTAATTTGCATATTAGATGTAAATTAGAATTGGTGGCGATAATGATGTTAAAAAACAGAGTGGTGCAATTAATGGTAATGTGGCAAGTGGAGTTGATGGCAAACAAGTGTGTGTATGTGACTGGGAATAAAATAGTGAGAGTGAATGACAGCAAAAAAAAAAAAAAAAGGAAGCAAGATTTGAAAGCTGAGTTGGTGAAGAAGATGCATATATGGAGGAAATGAAGAGAAATTGGAGATATGTATGGAAGAGTGAACATGATGAAAAAAATTATGTCAGTATGAAAAAGTTTTGCCTCCCAGAAAACTTTTCTGGGGGGTAAAATAAATAGAGCAATTGAATCATTGGATATGAGGGGTAAGTGAGCAAAGGAGTTGGTAGCTGTAGTAGGAACAAATAACTTCATTGGGAACAAGGAAAATATAAGATTGGATATCAGAAAGTTGTTGATTAGTGTGATAGGAAAGGTAGTCAGTGTGTTGCCCAGGTATAACAGTGATGAGGTGAGGCAGAGAGCAAGAATTATGATAAATACATGCACGATAAACAAAATAATACATGCATGATTTTATTTTGTCACGTGATCGTGATCAGGGGAGTTTAGTCTGGTGGAAGGATAACAAAAACTGAACACTTCAGGAATCTGTCAGCTGTATAGAATAATATAAGAGATATATAAAAGAGAGGAGTGCAGTTAATGTCTGAAATAGTCTGAAGGAAGAATTAAACTGTATAAGAGTGACGGACTGCATTTCAATGGTTTCTTGAGAGTCTTTTGGAGGTACTGCTGCTGGAAGGAAGAGTAATGAGTGCAGAGAATGAATCTGAACAAGTAAGAAGCTATGTGAATGAGAGGGAGAGTAAGAAAGAAGAGACTGAAGTAGAGCTTATAAATGAAGAAGTAGGTAGCATGGGTGTAGAGAATGAGAGAACAAATGTGCAAAATAAACAGGGAAACAGGAAGATAAAGGGTAAATTCGAACACAGTGTAAGAATGTTTGATGCTCCAATAGGATGTGAATGTGTACGTAGACAAAACAGGTTGACCTGGGATATAAGAAAAACAGTTGGATTTTTTTATTTTTTTTCCAAAATAAAAGGGGGGGGAGCAAAAATAAAATCTTGCACAGGGCCCATGAAAAGCTAGTTACGGCACTGGTTGTTTATACGAAAAGATCCATTGGAAGTAGAGAATATTCTGTGTCTGAACCAATCTTACATAATATATAATTAGTCACTTGACTGAAGAATACATTTCCCAAAACAATTCCAATATTAAGTTTTTTTTTAAATATCACAAGTGGGCGTATGAATGAAGAAGTAGGTAGCATCAGTGTAGAGAATGAGAGAACAAGTGTGCAAGACAAACAGGGACATGGAGAGACTCAGGATACACCGGGGAACACAGTGTGATAAAGGTTGATGCTCCAAAGCCAGACGTGTCCGGCGCCTGTGTGCAAAACTTTAGTTGGCGCCCCTATACCCCTCCCCCAATAAAAAATCACTTTATAAAAACGTACCGGTGAGTTACAATGAAATACGAAATATATTAATTATAAGTTTATGGAACAAGAAGCAGAAATTACAAAAAAATGTATAAAAAACAAACATACAAGAAGGGTGCAAAAACAACAAAACTAATTTGAAAAAAAAAAATAAAGTAAATAAATAATAAATAAATAATAGTAACTTAGAAGTACAGTAAACCCCCGAAGTTACGCGGTAGGTGGGACCAACAAAAAGCACGTAAGTCGAATTCGCGTAACTTCGGGTATAATTTTGCATGTAATTTATATATACAAACATAAAAAATATTAGTTAATTGGGACCAAAGATTTACAAAAACACCTATTTTTTTAAAGAAATACTGTATAATCATAATTGTAGTATTTCGTACATAAAAAAAAAAAAAAAGTTATTTTGATATATCGATGGTTTCATGAAATCTAACCTTATCCAACTGTTTTCCTTGCCTTGTGACTACAGTTCGTTCCTCGTTAGAATCTATGTCCTCCAAAATCTGTAAACCTTTCTTAATTAAGATGAGACCGTCTATTAATTTTGCAATGGTCATGTGCTTTTCTAGAACAGGATCTGAGGTTTTGGTCTCTTCAGTGGTTCTTTGCTCACGCATCTCTATGAGCTCGTCGATTGTAAGCTCCTTGTTATGTGAGTCTAACAGCTTGCTGACATCTTCACTGTTGACTTAAATTAGAATTAAATCAGCTTGGCTTGGTATATATTGTCGTTTGATCAACTGGACAATTTTGTACTCTCATTTGATTATCACACCATAATTTAAGCAAATTTAAGCAGGTGCATGAACAGTATAAAGCTCAGGCCAGGATGGTAACAAGGGTGGTAAGAAAAGCAAAAACAGATTACGAAAGGAAATTGGCCATGCAGGCTAAAGAGAATCCCAAACAGTTTTTTCAATATGTTGCAAGTAAAAGGAAAAATGCTCATGGTAGAATGATCTTAAAAAATGCTGAGGGTAGGGAGGTAACTGAATCAGTCGATGTTGTGGAATTACTGAGCGAGCACTTTGCAAGAGTATATCATCCAGGTGGTGGCTTTGCGGAAATGGAGGAACCAACAGCTTATACTGGAATTTTGATGAATGAGGTAGAGGTAACTAGTCTATTACAGAACCTCAATGTCAATACATCTGTGGGATTGGATGGTATACCAGCTCGTGTCGTACGTGAAGCGGCCAAAGAATTGTCAGTGCCCTTGACCATTATGTTTAATTTGAGCCTCAGGACTGGGTCAGTCCCAAGGGGGTGGAAAGAGGGGAAAATAGTTCCACTGCACAAAGGTGGTTCCAAGGCTGCTGTTGAAAATTACCGGCCAATCAGCATAACAGGAATCATTATCAAGGTCTTAGAGAAAATAGTCAAGAGGAAAATACAAGATTGGATAGAAGAAAATGGGATACTGTATCGGGGACAGCATGGTTTTGTGAAGGGTAGGTCATGCCTCAGTAACTTGCTCACGTATTATAACACAGTGACGGCTGAACTGGATAAGGGTAATGGGTTTACAGTGATTCTGCTGGACCTTGCTAAGGCCTTTGACAGGATACCACATGGAATTCTAATCAGTAAATTGCAGCATATGGGAATGGACATAGGGTTGGTGAGATGGATAGGAGGGTGGTTGACGGAGAGATATCAGAGAGTGGTTTACTCAGGAGTAGAGTCCACAAGACGGTCTGTGACTAGTGGTGTACCACAAGGATCTGTTCTTGGACCACTGCTGTTTAATTTGTTCATAAATGATATAGGAAAGGATCTGAGAGGAACAGTTCATTTGTTTGCGGATGATGCGAAGTTGGGTAGGGCAATAGTGAATGCAGATGACGTCAAAATTTTGCAGGATGATTTGGATAGATTGGAGGTCTGGGCTAGGGAGAATGGATGTCAATTTAATGTGGCAAAATGTAAGGTTATGCATTTTGGGGTGAAAAGATGGGAGGCAGTTTACTGCATTGGTGGAACCGTGCTCCAGGAAATTGATGAGGCACGAGATTTAGGAGTGTTGGTGGATAAGGAATTGAAATTTAGGGGACACATTGCAAAAGTGGCCAAATCAGCTCATCAAATCACTTGGTTGCTGAAGAATACGTTGACAAGCAGAGACAAGCAGGTTATTGTTCCTCTGTATCGAGCCTTGATAAGACCTCATCTCGACTACTGTGCTCAGATTTGGTCGCCTAGGTTTCTTCTTGATGGGGAGGAGGTGGAGAGGATCCAGAGGCGAGTGACCAAGATGATAGCAGGTCTGTGGAATGAACCGTATGAGAACAGGTTGAGGATTTGTGGGTTGCAAAAATTGGTTGATAGGCGGAGGAGGGGAGATATGATTGAGACATTCAAATTACTGAAGGGTTTCTATAAAATTAATTCAGAAGATATTTTTGAGAACAGGGCTGGTTGTGGGAGGACTAGGGGACATCCATGGAAACTGGGCAAAAGTGTGGTTAGTAAAGGTGTTAGAGCTGGGTTCTTTACTTTTAGAGTAGTGAATGAGTGGAATGCGCTCCCTGAGTCTGTGGTGGATGCTGTGACAGTGAATGAGTTTAAGGCGAGGTATGATGGATACTGTGTGAATGTCGAATGGTTGTGATGAAAATGATTTGGGGCCTCCCTCGATGAGTCTAGTGACTCCCTGGAGTTGCCCGTAATAATAATAATAATAATAATAATAATAATTTCCATCTCACCAATAATCCCATCTCACGAATAATGCTTGAATTTAATGATCGGGCATTTTTCACAGCAGCGAGAATTCTTTCTTTATCTTTTATGATTGTTCTTACTGTGGATTCCTGTAGATCGAAATTCTTTGCTAGCTCACAAATTTTTATTCCGCCCTCGAAATCATTAATAATTTTGAGTTTTGTTTCCAAAGTCAATGTTTTTCTTTTCTTGGTAGCCGTAGAAGAATCGGACTTGCTTCTTTTGGACGACATTATTATTTTTTATGTGAAAATTTTTTTATCAAGAACAGAACATTAAACAATCTCAAGGTTTGTAGACTATAAAAATCGTGTATGAACGGAGACCACGCGAAACATATCTGCTTGTTCACAGAATGTGAGACACTGGCGAATGCGGCCAGAGCCGGAAAGATACGACCAGTGGTGAGGCAAGACGGGAATATGTACATATAAGAAACCGCGGAACTCCGGATTCATGTAAGTCGGGGTATTACTGTATATAAAATAGGAACATATTAAACATTATTGGGTAAAGAAATAGTTAAATAAATATTTAAACAGAAAAAAATCACTTAGTGAATTGAACTTTTCTAGTTTTCATTAATGAAAATTCTCGAATAATATCATGTATATCAAGTTGATTCAAAATATCTGACTTTATTGATATAATGGAAAGATTTGAAAGTCTGTCTTGTACTATTGTGGAGTGCAAGCATTTTTTATTAATTTTAAGTTTAGAAAAGGACCGTTCCGCAGATGCTACAGATTCCAGTAATGACAAAAGAATCCGAAGAGTAATTGTAAAGTTTGGATAAACTGTGATTAAGTCGTTTGAATAAATATAATGAATTGTCTGATATATGTCGTTTTTTAAAATGAGAAATAAATGGTTGACAGTGTAAAATTTCTTTGCATAAATCATCTGTGTCAATGTCTGAATGATTCTCATGTGTTAATTTTTGTCGTAACTTTTTACAACAAGATAATAAATATTCTTTGTTTGGTGAAGTACTTAACAAATACAAAAACTGAAATGAATTCATATGTTCTTTTAATAAAGTAAATCTTTCCTTCAAAGATTGTGATATTTGATCTATTATGTAGAGAAAAAAAAATTACTTTAAATGAAATTTCAGGATCTACTCTATTTTCATTTTGATGATCATAATCAAATTATGTTATCTTTTTATGTAACCTTAGTGGTCTACTGCAATTAATTTTAGCTTTCTACAATTTCTTTGAAAGTTTCATCAGACCTATAATCATTTAAAAATTGATTTAAATCATTCAATGTATCTAAAGTAAGTTGGATATTCATAAATGAAGACTGCAGTATTTTGGTGACAATATTCACTTTATTTAAAATATCATACCAAATCTTTGGCGCCTGTGTGCGTCGCACACATTGCACATATGGCCAGTGTGCCCCTGCATCAGTGTAGAGAATGAGAGAACAGGTGTGCAAGACAAACAGGGAAATGGGGAGACTCAGAATGCACAGGGGAACGCAGCGTGATAATGGTTGATGCTACAAGAGGATTATGTGAATGTGTGTTTAGACAAAAAGGGAATGGGAAGACCTGGGATCACGGGAAAACAGCTGGATTTGAAGAAGGTTCTGGAATGAGTAAGGAAAAAAAGAAATAGCTTGAGGAAAGTATGGAGAAGTCATCTAATAACTGGTATCAGTGAAATTTTTATAGACCCAGGATTGAGTTCATTCATCCAAAAATTGTAGGACTAAGTGAGACATGTTCGGATGAGGATGATATCCTAAGAAGAATACAGATGGAAGGGTATGATGTATTTTGTGAAGCTAGAAAGGGTAAAAAGTAGGTGTAGTGCCATTGATGAAAAAAAAAGGGTTATGTCCATACATGGAAGAGATTCAAGGAGGAAATATTGGTAGTGGTTTTTGAGGCAGTATGGTATGAGAAAGAGGTGAATAGAATAAAGTACTTCGTTGCTATATATCTGGATGTGGAGGGTAGTGACCAGGAAATCTATAAGCAAATTAGCCAACAGAAAAGGGTGATTTTAATTATGGCAATATAGACTGGGATGACGAGATAGTAATCAGAAGTAAAGAAAATGAGTTTCTTGAGTTTTTGAGGGACAACAACCTCAGAAAGTATGTAACAGAGGGCAAACAAGGATTGAGGGCCTACACAGCTTGCAGCTGTAGAATGGAGTGAGGAGTTGGGTGGAAAGGAAATCAGTGCTGCTTGGGTGATATTCAAGACATTGTATCTAGTCTAAATGTATTCCAAAGTTCGGAAAGCTAAATAAATAAGGAAGGAGAAATGGATGAATGGAGAGATTAAGCAGAGAGAAAAAAAGGTATTATGGGGGTAACGTAAGAGGAGGGGCAATAATTATTTCCATGAGGAAGACAAAGAACAGGAAAGAAGTGTGACTCGGTTGATAAGGGTAGCAAAAGTTTAGAATGTGCAGCAGTTAACAATTGAAGCCAATAAAATCCATGGTAGTTATTATGATATGTAACCAGGAAAAAAAAAAGAAAAAAAAAAAGATTATGGCAGGATGGCACTGATTGGAGAAAATGGTATAAAGACAACTGCTGCAGGATATATGTAGTAGAGTATTTAATGAGTAGTTCATAAAGGTCTTTCATCCTTGTGAATGTGACATCATGGAGAGTTTGAGAGCAGTGGATCATGAGAAAGAGAGAGTGACTGTGAGTGAGGAAGAGGTATGTGGGGAATTAACTAACTTGATATTAATAAGGCTGTGGAACTTGATGATACTGTATATCACCACGTGTTTTGAAGGAATGTGTCAGGGAGTTGGCATCTGCCTACACATATTTGTTTAATATGAGTTTTACATTTGGCTAAGTTCTAAAGGAGTGGAAGGAAGACAAGATTGTACCTTTTCATAAAGCAGATGACAGAATTCAAGCATCAAATTTTATGTCAATCTGTCAGGTGTTGTGGTTCAAATGTTAGAAAGGATGGTGAGAATCAGGATCCAGAATTGGGTTGACAACAGTGGTATTATCTTTGACGGGCAGCAGGAATTTGCTAAAGAGAGGTCATGTTTAGTAATCTACTAATTAGAATTAGGTGACAGCAGCATTGGACATGGAAGATGGATACACAGTAGTATACTTAGACTTTGCAAAGGCTTTTGATTAGATAGATTACCATATCAAAAGTTCACTCAATGGATGCAGCTTTCTGTTTAAAACTAATTATAGAAAAAAGAAAGGAATTTAAGTGAACAAAAGAGATTTTAATTAAATTTAAATATTAAATCTCTTAAATTTAAGAGAATTTAAGAGAATAAAACTCATATTTTGTTTATAGATTAAGAAAAACCATTTGACAAAGTAAAAAGAAATATACTGTTTGATATATTACAAAAAATAAGAATACCTAATATTTTACTACATGCAATATTGAATATATATAAAGATAATGAAATAAAAATAAATGTAAGAAGTCTGAAAAACAATCTATAAACCAAGGAGTGAGACAGATATCCTCTGTCTCAGTGACGGCTGTACATAAGCACTGCGAAACTGCAGCACCCCAAGGAAAAAATGAAAAATTTAAATTTTGTTTGTGTTTATAAATAATAACAATACTTACAACATTATATAAATGCACTACAGCATGTTAAAGGTTACAGCTTCTGTTTCGACAGTGATTGAATAGTTAATAATTGGAATTGTTCGATTACCGCTTTAGATTACGAAACAAATACACTGCGATCTAACACAGTATCGATATTATTACGTTGCATGCTACAAGTCATTTTGACACTCCTCAAAGGAGCAGTGTATCATATGCTTGCGCGCATTGTTGCTGTGAGATACGGAACTTTTATTATTGGTGTGTGTTCCTGTTTAGGCTGAACTATTTTTGCAAATCTTATTTTATTTTGTTAAAATAACACATAACTATTTATTATATATACAAAGCTGCATTATGATGCGTGTCACTATTCAAAATATGAAAGGAATTCTTTTTCAATTATCGTTACATGAAACAAATACACTGCGATCTAACGCAGTGTCGATATTATCATGTTCGACGAATTGCAGCCAGTCTCAACGATATGCTTGCGTGCATTGTTTCTGTGAGATACGAAACTTTTATTATTGGTGCGTGTTCGTGGTGAGGCTGAACTATTTTTGCAAATCTTATTTTATTTTGTTAAAATAACATATAATTATTTATTATATATACAAAACTGCATTATGATGTGTGTCACTGTGGAAAATATGAAAATAATTATTTTTCAATTATCGTTACACGAAACAAATACACTGCGATCCAATGCAGTGTTAGAATTATCACGTTTGGCCAAATGCAGCCATTTCGCCGATATTCGTTTGTGCTTGTGATTGCACGTTACAAGTCATTCTGACACTGTTCAAACGAAATGTGTATCGTATGCTTGACACGTTATTTCTGTGATATACGAAACTTTTATTATTGGCGTTTGTTCATGGTGAGGGCGAAATATTTTTAATAAAGCAATGTTTTAATATGTAAATTTATTTAATAATAAATTGGTTACTGATTATGAAAAAATATTTATTTTTATTTTAATTTTTTTATTTTGTATATGCAGCACCCAGACTTAAAATTTTCACTGGCTGCCACTGCTCTGTCTCCACCACTCTTCAGTATCTATATTAATGAAACATTAATACAGTGGAACACTTTAAATAATCCAGGTATAGAAATTTCCTGGAATAACATAATAAATACACTATTATTTGCAGATGATCAGGTAATAATATCAGATAAGGAAGACAATTTACTAATAGTAGTATATAATTTAAACATTATAGTAGAACAGATTAGAATGAAAATATTCATAGATAAAACTAAAACAATATATTTTGTGGACATACTCCACTTAAAAGTAAAACAGTTATTAATAATAAAATAATAGAACAGATAAATACACCTTTGATACGAAGGAGAAAAATACATAAAATTAAAAACTTCAAATTTTTTACAGATTATAGGTCTGATAAATAGAACACTCAATCCAAATATAGTACAAAAAGAAACACTTGAAATATACAATACTGCAGCAGTGTGCACATTATTATACAGCAGTGAAATTTGGGCAATAAACAAACAAGATGAACAAAGATTAAAAACAATTGAAATGAGATTTATGAGAAGAACTACAAAATACACATTATTAGACCATAAAGGAACGAAGACATTTTCAAAGAATTAAAAACAAAATTATTATTATTATACAAAAACTAAATCAATAGAAGAAAAAAAAAATCAAAAACAAAATCAATCAATGAAAAAAGAAAATCAATTATTAAAAAAAATCAACAGAAGAAAAATTAAACAATTTTAAACACAAATGGATAGAACATGTATACCGAACGCCATCACCCGATATTACTATAATTATTATTATTATTATCCAGGCCTCCATGGAGTCAAAAGACTCATCATGGGAGGTTTTTTTCAGGAAACACAAAGTTTATCATACCAATCCTTGAACACATTTACCGTTCCCTCTCCAACCACTCTCTCAGGCAATGCATTCCAAGGTTCAACCACCCTCCACACAAAGAAACCACTCCTCATCCTCTTGTGCATAGCCTCCTTTCGTGACTTCCAGGGATGGCCCCTTGTCATCGCTCCTTTCAGCCGTTCCTCCAAGTGAAACAACTCTCCAATGTCTACCCTGTAACTGCCTATCAACAGTTTAAAAGTCTTGATCATGTCACCTAATCAACTAAGAGAATGTGCAGTCCACATTCTCTTAGTTGATCCTCATAACTAATATTGTACAGTCCTTAAACCATCTTTGTTATCTGCCTCTGTACCCTTTCGACAGGTCAATTTATCCCATTCAAATCCTGGGGACCAAATCTGAGAACAGTAGTCTAAGTATGGTCTGATCAGGGCCTTATACAACAGAATGATAACTCTTTTATCTCTTCAGGTCAGCGTCCTTCTCAGTATTGCAGCAATCCTCTGAATTACCCTCACCACCTTTGCAATATGCTCCCTGAATTTCAGATTTCTATCAATCATCACCCCCATATCTCTTGCCTCTCTCATCTCCTCCAGTACAGCTCATCCAATCAAGTATGCATCCTCCCATCGATGGATCCCAAACCTCAAGACTTTACATTTTGCTGCATTGAACCTATACTGCCATTCATTTGCCCATCTGCCTAGTTTATTCAAATGCTCTTGCAGGGCTGCCACATCTGCACTATTACTGATAATCCTTCCCAGTTTCATATCATCTGCAAACAACCGAATTTCCCCCTTGCAATCCATTGTCAATGTCATTGATATAAAGGTTGAACAATACAGGTCCCAGTTATGATCCCTGTGGAACCCCACTTGTAACCTTCTGCTTCCTTGATATTGACCCACCATACACAACTCTCTGATACCTATCAGTCAGCCAATCCTGAATCCATTTGACTAAGACATTTAAACCCATGTGCTGCAACATAAATATCAGCTTATCATGTGGCACCCTGTCAAACGCCTTTGCAAAATCCAAAAAAAATGGCAGTATGTGCCTTTCCTTCATCAACTGCTCTTGTCACTTTATTATAAAAGGCAATCATATTACTAAAGCAAGAGCACCCCTTAACAAATCCATGTTGATTCTCACAGATAACATTACCCTCATCTGCCCAACGGTGTATATAGTCCCTCACTAATTTTTCCAAGATCTTCCCAACTACTGATGACACACAATCTGGCCTATAATTAGACACTTCCAGTCTGCTACTGCCCTTATGCAGGCACTATCTTACCTTCCTTCCAGACTTTTATTGAAAATCCAGGTCAACGGAGCTGTCAGTTCTTTAGCACACTCTCTCAAAACCCATTGAGAAATACTATCCAGTCCAACAGCTTTACTGGTATCCAGAATACTCAGTATTTGGAACACATTCTCCTCTTGTACCTCTAAACTCTGAGCCTGCCCTAATCCTCTAGTATTAAAACCTCCTCCAGGATGAAATACTTCAATAAAGTGCTCATTGAACAACTCCACTATGTCCTCTGCATCAGTCACTCTACTACTAAAATATAAGCGAATTCGAAGGAGAAGGCAGGGTAGATCTCAAAAAAGGATATTAGATGGATGGATGAGACTGGGACAGACCAATATGGTCTATACCCGTAATTAGCGTTATGATAATGAAGTTCATAGCAGAACTATATTGGATGGGGTTGGATATCAGGCTAGTGCATTGGATTGGAGATAGGGATAAACCTGTGTATGGAAAGCAAAGTCACCAGTGGCGTACCTCAGGGGACTAGGGCCATTGCTTTAACCTATACAATATATATATGAAACATGAGGTAAAAGTATTATTTATTAAATGTACTGACATATATTTCAGTCTGAAATTAAGAGACCATCATTAGTGGCTTAAAACAGTTGTTTACAAGGTAGAATGCAAACAATTGATTTATTCAAAAATAAACGTGGCACGTGATGTTAAATTGCTAATAGCGTTACCGTTTCACTGAAGAAAAGGTTAATCATCAAAGCGTAAAATAAATTGCATGTGTATATGTAAAATTTATAATATACTAAACAGATCATAAGGTAGATGTGGTATCTAGTTGGTTTTTAAGACCTCGAAAATTTATGTCTTTACCTTAACCTTATGTCTTTATAAAATATCATTCTTGGTCATAATTAGTTAAAAAAAAAACAACAACTTTAATGATGTGTTATTCGAATCAAACTTACCCATATTTTTGATAAGGATTAGCAGTCATTCCAATTCAAGTTAGAGTAGCGAAGCAAGGCCTCAGTACTTTCCTTAAATAGGTGTTCGAATTTGTACCGACATCTATGTAGAAGGTATATTTCAGTCCAAAGAATGTTGTGGTCTGCCTCTATTCTGTGTTGAGCTAATCCAGACTTATCGGTTTTTTGAAGAAAATATATTATTGTTGTTCGTCTATTCTTTTTTTATTATGCGTCCATTTTTGTCAAAATTAGGAGAGATAGCATTCGCATGGAACGTGGTATATACCTCCAAGGGACATAGGTGAGATGTGTAGAAGACAAAAAATAACTTGAGAGTTTATTAATAGGAATAAAAGTCACTACTAAATCATATTTATTCAGAATTCTTGAAATTAGTTCAGAGATGTATGCGATTGGAACTTAACGTATTGATTCTTTGTTTTTTGGGTTAGGTTTGTAGGAGTCAAATAGATTTTGTGTAGTCCTCTCGGAGAAGCAATTTAATTTCATATATTGTTTGATAGTTGAGAATCCTTCCTGTAATTGA
This sequence comes from Typopeltis vanoorti, assembly GCF_054136105.1. Classification (NCBI taxonomy): domain Eukaryota; kingdom Metazoa; phylum Arthropoda; class Arachnida; order Uropygi; family Thelyphonidae; genus Typopeltis; species Typopeltis vanoorti. The sequence goes on from NC_143574.1 coordinate 38,473,443, forward strand.
TGGGGAGTTGAACAATTTCTAAAAACAATTAGTCTCATCTTGTCAAATTAAATACTTTATGATTTCTGTCTTTTAAGAAGGATGATGTGCAGATTGTTGAAGAATGTAACTTTCAATTAAAGTGAGTTTCTATAAACTGAGGTTGGTAAATTACCTGAAGGTGAGCGAATGATAAGAATGTGTCAAAATGATAATTTGTTTTCTCTTTCAATTTCCATTGTGAATTTGATGAGGATGTAAAGCGTTTACATTAGCTAAAAACATTGGTAAAGTATTTATATTGTGAGGCCACACTGGAAAAATGTTGTTTCTATTATTATTACCCCAAGACCTCATGGAGTCAAAGACTCATCTGGGAGGTCCTTTTATCATCTTATCATACCATGTGAAGACATCTTATCATACCATGTCTTAAACACACTCAAACTCCTTGCAGACACCACACTCTCAGGCAAGGCATTCCAATCATTCACAACTCTGCACGAAAGAACCTGCCTCTCACTCCCCTACTCCCACCCTCTTTATATAGTTTCCAGGGATGACCTCTGGTTCTCTCCCCTGATCTCCCATTATTCTTACCAACTTGTAGGTCTCTATCATATCTCCCCTCTTCCTCCTCTCCACCACTGCAAATTACATCTTCTCAATCTTTCCTCATACTCAACATTCCAGAGGTCATTCCAAATGCGACTACCTTAGTCAGTCGTCTTTGAACCCTTTCCAACAACTCTCTTCATCCTTCTGAAAAACCGGTGACCAAATCTGGGCACAACAGTCGATGTGTGGCCTAATCAAAGCCTTATACAACAGAACAAGAATCTCCCTACTTCTACACGTCAGTGTCCTCCGCATCATTCCCAGAAGCCTTTGTGTTATCTTCACAATTTTGGTGGTGTCCCCTAAATTTTAGATCCTTATCCACTATCACCCCCAGATCTCTTATTTCCTCTACCTCTAACAATATATTCTCACCAAGCATAAATTCTGCATCCCATCTTTATTTTCCAAATTTTAAAACCTTACATTTTGCAACATTAAACTCGCATCCCCATTTCCGTGCCCAATCACTCAATTTATTCAAGTCTTCTTGCAAGGCCACAACATCTTTACTACTCTTTATGGTTCGTCCCAACTTTGCATCATCTGCAAACAACTGAATATCTCCATCCAAATCTTCGCCAATATCATTAATATACAAGTTAAATAGTAATGGCCTTAAAACAGACCCTTGAGGCACTCCACTAGTGACTTTCCTTTTCCTGGATATCACACCCCCATACACAACTTATTGATATCTAACCCAAAATGAAGGTTGAGGCTGTATTGATGAAAAACGGATGTCTTCTAAATGCTATAAATAAAAGTTGGCTTAAGCAGGGGTGAATGGACTTACCATGGCAGTTCCTTCTACTTGGTTCTAGAATTTGTTTTGACAAATGAAGTATCTAGAATGCACTACAAACTTGAACAGTTTTACTATATCTTGTGGGAATATTTCAGAAAGTATCTGAAAGTCTCTTTGAGTGGTTTGTTTGTAATAGCGATTCTGCAACTTTACTCACCATAAGATCAGTAGATTTTATGGAGACATTTTTAAAAAAAAATTTTTTTGGATTTCTTAGACAAATTAAAAAATGTCTCCATTAAAACCTAATGATCTTATAATGAATAAAGATGTAGAATCCCTGTTTTAGTCACCTTTTATTTAGAGCATTTAGAAGACATTCTTTTTTCATCATCACGTGGCTCGTTTTATTTTGAATAAAGCAATTTTTTGCATTCTATCTTGTATCAATTATTTTAAGCAACTGACGATTGTCTGTTAATTTCCAACTAAAATAGATGGCAGTATATTTAATAAATAATACTTTTATCTTGTGTTTTCGTGTATATATCATATAAAACTATAGCACAAGTTTCTCTTAAAACTAGAATTGCTTTAACATGTATGATAATAATACTGGAGAAGAGGTGAATGGGGATGTTCAGTTGATGGAAGTTTTTTCACTTGGCTGCACTACCAATTATATATTTGGTTTAATCCTTTATCCAAGAATAAGCAAACTTTGCACCTGAAATATTTTGAGGACTGGGGCAACTCGTGGCAAAGGTGGGATAACTTCTCATCACTTGCCATAGTATCCCAAAATGCAAAGCACATCTCCTTGCAGACATGTATAATGCTATTCATTAAGGGAAGGATCACTACCTAGACCAGTTTCAACCTTAATTGCGGTCTCGTCAGTGGGAGCCCGACCCAGAGGTGGTAAAGGTGGAAGTAATGGAGAAGTCATATTTCCATATACGAGTTGCCAAAAGGTGTCACACATTATAATCAAAATTCTCTGGATAATATGTTAATATGATTTCTCCATTACTTCCACCTTAGTATCACCACCTCTGGGTATGGCTCCCACTGATGAGACCTCAATAAAGGTCGAAACCAGTCTGGGTAGTGATCTGTCCTTAATGCATAGCATTATATATGTCTGCAAGGAGATGTGCTTTGCATCATGAGATACTAAGGCAAGTGATGAAAAGTTATACCACCTTTGCCATGAGTTGTCCCAGTGCTGAAAATACTGCAGGTGCAAACTTTGTTTGCTTACACTTGGATAAAGGATTAAACCAAATACATAATTGGGATATTCAGTTGTTTGCAGATGATGCCAAGTTGGGATAAACTATGAGAAGTACAGTAGATGTTGTGGCCTTACAAGAAGATTTAAATAGACTGAATGAATATGCATGAATGTGGGATGCCAGTTCAATGTTGTTCAAAATTTAGAAATCAAATATGGATGTAGTATTTACTCTTGATGGGGATATATATTTTTGGAGGTGGAGCATATAAGAGATTTTGGGATCATAGTGTATAAAGATCAAAAATTTAAAGTCCATATTGCCAAACTTTAGGACTACACAACGTTTCTGGCAATGATGTGGAGGACACTGATTTCTACAAGGAAGGAGATTCTGTTAATATTGCATTAGGCTCTGATTGGTCACATATGGACTGCAGGTGCACAGATTTGGTCACCTGGTTTCCAGAAAAATGAAGAGATGTTGCAGATAGTCAAGAATTGATTGACTATAATAGTTTCTGTTCTCTGGAATGTCAAATATGAAGAAGGGTGAGACGATGCAATTTGCAGAGTCTAGCGAATAGGAGGAAGAATGCTGATATGATAGTGATGTAGAATTTTTTAAGGAGTTTATATAGCATCAACTTTGAAAAGTTTTTTCATAAAATCATGGGAGAGAACAAGAGGTCATCCCTGGAGGGTGTAAGCAAGGGAGTGAGAAGTAGGTTTTTTCATAGAGTGCTGTGAATGATTGGAATGCATTACCTGAGAGCGTGGTGTCTAGAGAGAATTTGAATGTGTTTAAGGCATGATATGATGAGCTGTATGTATGACAAAAGAGACCTCGTAGATGAGTCAATGAGTGCATGGGGGTCTTAGGATAATAATAATAATGTTTGACCTGTGATTTATTTACAGAGCTGAAAGCAAATTCTAAGTCCTTGATTGACACTTTTTTTGAAGTGTCAATCAAGTTCAATTCTTGATTGAAGATTTCTGTAAGAAACATTTCCTAATATCTACTCTACAGTCCTTTGTGTATTATGGGAGTCTCATTGCAGTAGAATCACACCAAACATTATTCATTCGATACACCTCCTTAAACTTATTCACTATTGGGGCCACTGACAACTTTCTGGGAATCCATTCCACTCATTTATCATACTGTAATCAAAGAACCCAGTCAACACTCCCTTAATATCAAAAATTATGGACTGTAATATCTCTTTTGCTTTTGAATAGGAATAAACAGAGAGAAGGGGGAGGGAGAATTAAACTAGAGAAATGAAATTTAAAATGAAAATCATCTTCAAAAAAAATAAATGAAATAAATAATAATGAATGCTTCATATTTAATAAAAAAATACCAAGAAAATATACCTGGGTACGCGAAATCCCAATTGCAGGCATCTATGCTGAAATAAATATATATATATATATTTTACTTCTTTCAACAAAAAATTTGCTCATATTTTGAATTATTTAATTATTTATTAATGCATTACAAAATGAATGATCACATATGAATATTGAAATTCGATCATTTGTTGGTGTGTGTGTGCCAAAGTGGCATGATTATACCAGGTTATCATCTCGTCACTACTTTCCACTATTTCAGCTTGCATGGTGGGTTGTATTACAGAAAGAGTGCTATTTCTGGTGGTACTGGAGAAGTTCACATAACTGAATAATCTTGTGCATATCCTCGTGCATATCTGGTCTGGCGTCTTTCCCTCGAGAGGCAAAGCTGCATGCTACTGGATGGGTCCCTAGGTTGGGGATCGGGGAATGGCCACCTGAAATGGTGGCTAGCTACAAATAGCCAACAAGCGGTAAAACTAACAGGACGTGGTGAGTTAGTGGACAACTCCTGTAACTCTATAAAATGCCACAGACACAGAAGTCCAATGACGGTACTGCGTCAAGGTGAGCTTAGGCCGCCCTAGGCCTAAATCTATATGCTCCTTCTTGATTCTCTCCCAAGCTCTTCAAGGAAGACTAAGGGTTTGTCAGATAAGTGTCAATGTGCTGACAGTAAAAAGAAAACACGACTGAAATCTGATGCTAAAGAACAAGAGAATAAACTCATGCCGGCTCGGACGTCCTCCGGTCAAACAAGGTCAGCGTCCTCAATCGAGTAATCAGGGCTGGAAAAATCAAAGACAAAAAATCAAAACAAAAGAAAACAAAGACAAAAAATCAAACTCAGGCCTGTTGTTGTTGTCTTGTCCTTTGAAGAGTCTTAGATGTTTCCGTATGCTCCTTGAACTGCTTTGGCTATGTCGATGATTTTATTTGTATAGAGTTGTTGTTCAGGATTAGGATCTATTTCTCAAGGCTGCTATAATTGCTGGCCAGGTAAAGATGTAAGTGGGTGTCAGTTCAGTATTGAGGCAGTTGTTGCAGTTTATATATGTTCTCATATCATCTGTATTGATCTTCATTTCTCTATAATGTCCTGTTCGTAGTCTTGCTATCTTGGTGGAGGTCTTTCTGCCATTATTGATTTCGGGAATTTGTTGTTGTATCACTGATTTCAGTGGAATTAGTTTAGCTTTTGCTAGTGTGTTAGCATCAGCAAGAGTTGTCATGTGAGTTTCTTGCCTCTTTGCTAATTTATCGGCTGCTTCAATGTAATCAATGCCAACATGAGCAGGAATCCATTGGAAATTGCAACTTTTTCCTAAACACTTTAGTTGATTTAAGAGTTTATGGGTGTCTTGTGTGGGTGTGTGTGTGTGCTTGGTATTGCCATTTTTGATTGCTCGATAGCTGATCTTGAGTCACTGTAAATTATAATTCCTCAGATTGTTGAGATGATGATAATTTTGAGTAGGCTTCGAGTGCTTTATTTATTTATTGCGTAAAGTTCGCTGGTAAAATTGGAAGCAATTCTTCCAGATGCAACTTTTATTGAAACTTTTTCAGCTTTTGGGAGTAAAAGGAGAATATCAGCACCTCCATTAATCATATTGGTGTCTGACGATCCATTGATATAATAAATAACCTGTTTGGAGGAGGGAATATCAATTGGTACGTGGAATGTCTGTACACTCTGGGCAACTGGAAAATTGCAGTTGCTTCAAGAAGAAATGAAGAAATACAGATGTATGTGATATATTGGGTATTTCAGAAATGAGATGGCCATTGTCAGGAGAATCAAATGGTGGAAGAGTTCTCTGATCAGGAAATGAAAGTAAGCATGAAGCAGGCATAGATTTTCAGCTAAGTAACAAGGCCTGTCAGGCAATGATTGGATACAAACCAGTTAGTGAAAGAATAATGGTTGCTAGATTTAGTGCCCAACCATTTAATACCACAACCATTTAAATATATGCACCCACTGTAGATGAAAACATTGAGAGATTTTACAGGGATATACAACTAGAAATTGATGAGGTGCTGAAGCAGGATATACTCATCAATGGAGAAGACTGGAATGCAAAGATTGGCAAAAATAACACAGGGTGGGAAAAGATTACGGCAAAATTTGGATATGAAGAAAGAAATGAATCTGGAGAGATGTTTCAGTAATTTGTTATGGACAAGAACCTGATGATTTGCAATACCAAATTCCAACAAAAAGATTGTCGTAAATGGACATGGCACTCCTTAGATGGCAAACACAGGAATATGATAGACCTGATATCAACATACCAGAAATGGAAAGCCTCAGTTCAACAGTGCAGATCATTCCAAGGAGATGATATTGATTTGGACCACAGCTTAGTGATTGCGAATATAAGACTAAAACTGAAACAGAAGTACAAAGGAAAGTTCCGAAAAGCTAGAGACATTTCAAAACTAAATGAAGAAGGGCTAAGAACAGCATATCAGCACATATTGGAAACTAAGCTTAAGATCCCAAGTGTAAAACAAAACATTAATACAAGAGCAGAACGACTGACTACAGTGCTAAAAAAGCAGTAGAGGAAGTATTTCTTAAAAGAGAAGAGATCAACAAGAAATGGATAACTCAGGAAACCCTAAAATTTGTATAAGAGAAAAGAGAACTGAAACTTAAAAGAGATAATTCAGAATCAGCAGATGAGTTATACTATCAAAAATGCAAAAATACGGAAAGCAGCAAGATCTGATAAAGCCAAATGGTTGGACACAAATGGAGAACACAAAACTAGAGAGGTCTACAAACTTATGGCAAAATTTGGATATGGAGAAAGAAATGAACGTGGAGAGATGTTTCAGTAATTTGCCATCGATAAGAAATATCAATAGCAGTCAAAGATGAAGATAGTAAAGTATTGATGGACAAGACAGAAATCATACACAGATGGACAAGATATTGCAGCGAACTATATAAAATTCAACTAAATAATACTGCAACAAAAGTAATCAAAGAACTAAAAGCAATCTCTCCACCAGCAGAGATCTTTGAAAATGACATCTTGGAAGAGGAGGTTAATAAGGCTATAAAACATCTCAAGAACAACAAGAGACCTGGAGATGACAATATTATAGGCGAGATGCTCAAGTATGGCGGAGAATTAGTTGTAAAAGAAATGCATAAGATATGTAATGAAATTGGAGATCAGAGTATGTCCCCCAAAGAGTGGAAAAAATTGGTCTTGGTTGTTCTTCATAAGAAAGGCAGTGCTTTAGAATGCACCAATTACAGAACTATTGCATTAATGAGTCATCTTGGCAAAGTGCTGATGAAAATACTAACAGAATGCCCCTCAAGAGTCATATGGAGGCACATCTTCCTGATGATCAAGCCAGATTCCGAAAAGATTGAAGTACAGTGCAACAAATGCTCGCACTAAAACTAATAGCAGAGAAAGCTCAAAGAAAGAACAAAAAGATATACGGCTGTTTCATGGATTTCCGAAAAGTATTTGATAATATTGATCAAAATATAACATGGGCTGTCTTGGAATCCTATGGCATGGACAATAAATTTATCTGCCTTCTAAATGATATAAACAGTCAAGCACAAGTAAAAATCAGGATAACAGGTATGACTGGAGATTGAAGAAGATGCAGCAAGCTGGAACAGACATTACAAACACTATACACAGAAGAAAAAAGATATGGACTAAATGTCAAATTTGAAAAGACTAAAACAATGATATTTCGACAACAGGAGTTACTGAACAGAATTACAATGGACGGATTTCAACTGGAAAATGTGGAACACTTCACATATCTTGGATGCCACATGACACATGACTTGGACCCCAAAAAAGAGATAAAATTAGAATTGCCAAAGCAATAACTATTTTAAAAGCAATGGACAATATATGGAAGAGCCGAGCTATAAAGATGCAAACTAAACTGCGCAGTGTAGAGACTGTATCTTCAGCAGCATGCTCTATGGATGTGAGGCCTGGGTACTCCTGAGAGAATATGAAAGGAGGATATTAGCATTTGAGAGGAAGTGCTATAGAAAGATCTTGAGAATAATCTGGATCCAGAAAGTGAATGATGAGGAAATCTACAGACAAACACAACCAAAAGAAAACCTGATCCAGAAAATAATAAAAAGGAAACTACATCTCTTTGTCCATATATGTAGAATGAACGATTAGAGGAAAATAAAAATGCTGCTGTTTGGGATGATTGAAGGCAAGAACAAAAGAGGAAGACCAAACAGAGAATGGGGCGCTGACATTGTCAAATGGTGCGGAAACTCTATACACAAACTGAGTCCTTGTACAAAATAGAATGCAATGGAAAAATCATATCACGATGGCACCAGACACCTACGGGCACTGGACCTGCGGTTGTTGATGATATCCTCATTTGCAAGAGGGTACCTGAAGAAAGCATACTGAAGTCATCATACAGTAAACCTCAATTTAATATTTACTGTATTAACTCAATTCGAGTAAATACAGTAAATATTACTGTATTTACTCGAATATAACTCGCATTATTTTCTCCAAAATTAAAGTTAAAAAATCGTGGTGTGAGATATATGCGAGGATTTTTGGAAACCCAAGTTTTTCAGGAAAAACTTAATTGCCATTTATAATTAAATCTTCAGTATTCATTATAATTTATGACTCACATTATTAATTAAATTAAAACAAACAGTTTCACTATTTATTTTCCTTTTATCATTTCGAAATCATATGATCTTTGAGTTTATCATAATTTGAAGTTCAAAACCAGCACTAGAACTTGAATGTTTCACTAGATTAGCAAAAATTACCCATAATTTATAAGATTTGAGATGCATTAACCTGGCCCTGGTGAGGTGGTAGTGAAGTTATAGTGAATTTAAAACCTTTGGGGTCTGTGACACCCCACCTTACTAACGCCGGGTGAAAAACAATCCTTCACGAATGACTAACCAGAAGTGAGAGCTGTGTGTGAAACAAGAAGAGATAGCATAGAAGACGTGCATATGAGTTGTGCGATTTTTTGTTAACAAAAGATCGCACAACTCAGTGACAAAGGCAAGCTGATGATTGCTGAGATGAAATGCTGATTCTCTTCATCCAAATTCTGAAATATCTGAAACTGCCATAATAACATTGCCTATCTATTAAAGTTAAACACTTTTTTTTGTATGCAAGGTATGTGTGAAACTGTCTAATTTCTTTTTTTTTTTTTTTTGTAAAGTAAAATTAGAGCTGTGATATCCATGAGGGTGAGTTATATTTGATTAAATGCAGTATCTGGAATCGCACTTCTCCAGGCAAGGTTGTTCCTGGCAGGATGCCAAAGTCAGATATGACTTTGGCATCCTTCCAAAAAACCTCAATGTGCACTTGACTGTGTTAGTAGGTGCATGATTTAACATGAGGTTTTTTGATATTCTGCAATTAGATTTCTTTTGAATGAGTATAGTTTGTTGTTTCAATTAGTTGAAATTTGAATCCTAAAAAATTGGCAAACAAAATATTTGCTATTTTTCAGAATTTGTTTTATGTTAGTAGTTATATTACTTAGTTTGCAATCTTTCTAAACAAAATTATCAGTGAGTAAACGGGTTTTACGATATAACTTCGCATTAGTAAAAGCTGACGACTCTCTTCTAGGTATTATGCATATACACATTCTTGAATTTACATAAAATACACACGGCGGAATTGCACTTTTGGATTGGAAATGATCTTGGTTCAATTCTCGTCGTGATAGAGGAACTTCATATGAGCTTTTTCAACTAAAGCTGAGTTAGTCCATCTCATAGCATGACTGAAGAGTTTTTCCTCATGGAAACTTGAGTTTTTCATCCTGCATACAGACAAAAATAAGTACATGGCATTCTGTGTAGTTGCTGGATGAAGTGGTGGAGATGGGAAGTTGTAGAGCAATGGCCTTCCTCAATTACTTGTGGACTCCTAAGAATCCACAAGTAATTGAGTACCTGGACTCCTAAGAGGTGTCCAGGGCCGTCGCCAGATTAGATCGTGTCCTGAGGCAAACAATTAAATATCACCCCTGATGGATTATAAGACAAAAATATAAGAAAATCTCTCATTGTTATTTTGTTTTTATTACAAGAGTTTTATGATATAACTTCGCATTAGTAAAATCGGACAACTCTCTTCTTGGTATTATGCATATACACATTCTTGAATATACGTAAAATACACACAGCGGAATTATGCTTTTCGATAGGAAATGATCTGAGTTCGATTCTCGTCATGATAGAGGAACTTTATATGAGCTTTTTCAACTAAAGCTGAGTTAGTCGATCTCATACCATGGCTGCAGAGTTTTTCCTCATGGAAACTCGAGTTTTCCATCCCACATACAGACAAAAATAAGTACATGACATTCTGTGTAGTTGCTGGATGAAGTGGTAGAGAGGGGGACAGTGGTGTAGCTGGAGCTTTTGCCGCCTCTCTTAATACACACCAAAAATAATGTAAAAAGTGAAAACGACGTATAGAGAAATAAATTAAAACACTATGTTTATTTTTGCAGTAAAACTTTAATTCCAACATTCTAAAATGTTATTTTTCTTGCTTTTCCATTAACAAAATTGTCGATGACATTGTCGAAATCTATTTTATCACTCAGTTGCTGTTCTATAGACAGTATGGCAAGATTTCTTAAACGGAAAGTGCCACCCAGGGCACTTTGCACACCCCTCCCCCAAGCTACACCTCTGGATGGGGAGTTGTAGAGCAGTGGCCCTTCCTCAATTACTTGTACTCCTGAGAGGTGTCCAGGGCCATCGCCAGATTAGATCATGCCTCGAGGTAAACAATTAAATATCACCCCTGATGGATTATAAGACAAAAATATAAGCAAATCTCCCAATGCTATTTTGTTTTTATTACAAGAGAAACATTAATGCCAAACGATTACATAATAATATTAATTAAATGTTTGCTCTATGGGATATCGCACAATGAAACTGTTTATAAGCTCTTCTAAATTTAAATTATAAGCTATGTCTGATTGTATCGATATAGTTGCTAGACCAACCAATCTTTCTTGGGTCATTGCTGCTGTTCACAAATAATTTTTAATCAGTTAACTTGGAAGAACTTCTTTCCGCACTTGCTACGCTAACAGGAGTTATCAGAGTAACGTCGGCGCCTACCACCATATGGCTGAAAAAGCACCCTCATGAAGCCAAACCATGAGGCAGGCTGCCTCTATGCTACACTCTGTCGATGGTACTGGAGATGTCATATAATAATAATAATAATAATTATTATTATTATTATATGACAACTATTATAAATAAAAAATAATTCTAATAAATGCTCACCCAAGCCACAATTAATAAGAATGACGATGAACTAATTCTAAATGAAATAATTTTTATGTATAAATATTTCTGGTATTTTATTGTAATAGTGTACAGTATATTATTGAATTATGAAATGCCTGATAACAGAAAAGTGGTCAGGAAATTAATTTAATCACTTGCGACATATATGGCTGATCAATATCAGCAAGCCTGTTCGGTACCAGGGTGCAAAGGGTACAATGAACCTGGGTGGCACAATTTAGGAAATTAATAAAAATATGGTTTTTTTTTGTTTTTTTTAATATTTGTATTTTTTCTTTATTTGAATATACATTTTTTCTTAATGTGCAGTATAATAAAATGATTCGCAACGTGTTATTGTACTTCGGGATCTTTTAATTTTTAATGGAAGGGGGCACAAAAATTTTGCACCTAGATGGAAAAAACCCTCTTTTTCACATAATATATGACACCAAATATCTATATATCTATATATATATTTATTTATATAAATAATAACCCTCATCACATAAATAATAACCTTAGCTATAATCTACCAGACTCTTTCAGCTCTGCTATCTGATATTGGAACACTCGTGAAATCAGACACACGCAGCTGCTTAACAATAGAACTTCAACACGGACTGTAGCTACAGTTCAAAGCTAACTGAATTTTATAATAGTCGTTTTTATAGTGATATGATGTTTCTTAGAGTCTTTATTTGCTTTCTATGTTCCCACGCCTGAAGAACTCTGACAATCCGATGAAACATGTTGCGTTTTGAATAAATTTACTTGTTATTCTAGTCTCGGTTATAGTCAGTATATATAAATATGAACATATCCCAATTCCGAGTTAATACTACAAATTGCTATATATATATATATATTATTGAAATTAGGATTTACTCGGGATGTATACATTTATAAAAATAAATTTAACTGACTAGAACCCGAGAAAGTATAACAAAAATCTTTAATACATCACGACTAGTTTCATCGGTGGTCCGACTTCTTCAGGTGAGAAATAAAAAACATATGATATAAAAATAACAAGGTAAAAAACATGGACTTTCCAGCTTAATAAAAAGCAGAATAGTAACAGTCATATTTGAATAGGTGACCGCGTGTTACCGTTGGCATGAGTTGAATGTGTGCGACAGCTAATTTTAGAGCGCCAGTACTGGATTACTGCGCTATGGGAATCAGTAAATTGTAGCTTAGATTGTTGTTCAATTGTGAAGGGTCCAGAACTATTTCTTTGGATTCGATAATTCTTCTTTCGAATTCATCCTTGCATATATATAAATTAGTAGTGCGTTCCCAGTCAACTTGATGTGGCTGTTCTTCAAGGTTAGAGTTTGCCGAGAAGAGGACATGACTTGAAAGGGCGCTCACTCCTGTTCTACTGTAAGAGATGTCACGTCTATGTTCCTCAAGACAAAGTTTTTCTAAAAAGATGCAAATTTAACTGTGTCATCCCAAAGTTTTTAGATTTCAAAGAATATATTCGCACTAAACGTGCTCATAATATCTATCACAAGGCGCTAAACTTGATTTATTATATGAAAGAATCGCAGATACTAAGTCCACATTAGCTTCTTTGTTCTGCAAAAGAGATTCTTTAGAAAATAACTTAAGTTCATCTTTAGATAACAGGTCCTGGATTGATATTAAAAACATGAGCTCTCTCCGTGCTTCTAGATCGCAACTCTCCAACAAATTAATTCTTATCAGATAATTCAACCAACTTAAACAGGAACAAACTCGCCAATCCCATATCAACTCACAAAATTTAAAAAATGTTGTGATTAACAAATCCTCTCACACACTTTCTCCTGCAGAACTTAGTGTGTTCTCAAAGGGCCTTAACTTCGTTCCTTCTTCGACCTTCATTCCTAAAGAACTCTTTCTGATGAAAGTTGAAAAGGCAGCTGCACAATTACCAAAACAAACTGCGAATCTACTTAGGATCAATGCCATCTTTACCATAAATAACAGTCGTCGTCCTACAGATAATCTATCGCCGACAGAAAGGAAAGCAATACACCAACTTCGTAACAACAATGACATTATCTTACCTGCTGATAAAGAGAATGCAACTGTAATCGTAGACAAACCTGACTACGATTCAAAGATTAACAACTTATTAAGTTCTAATACGTATTCTATGATAGAAAGTGATCCCACAAGAGAACTTCATAACCGCACAAACAATCTTCTGAAATCAACTTCTGAACTTCCTAGACACACAAGACTATCTCTCCGCTCTCTCCGTCCCCTCATTCCTCAGTTGTACGGCTTGCCTAAGATCCATAAGACTGACACTCCTTTAAGACCTATTGTGGAAGGGATTGACTCACCTACGTACAATCGGTCTAAATATCTTGCAGCTTCTTTAAAACATTTAGTTGGCAATTCCTCCTCCTTCATCAAAAACTCTGAAGATTTCATCTCCAAAATAAAAAATTTGAATCTTTTAGACTCTGACAGAATGGTGAATTTTGGCATCGTATCTCTGTTTATGAATGTACCTACAGATGAAGTTCTGACTCTTCTTAAGGACAAGGTTTCTAAAAAAAAATTTTTGCTCTTCTAACTCACTGCATCAATTCTGGCTATTTCTGCTACGAAGATAAAATATACAAACAAACTAGCGGTTTAGCTATGGGCAACCCTCTATCCCCAGTCTTAGCTAACATTTTTCTAGAAGATTTTGAAGAGAAAGCTATTTCCTCAGCTACTTTGAAACCTAAACTGTGGTTACACTACATTGATGACGTCTTCCTTATCTGGGGACATAGTTTAGAGGAACTGCAAAACTTTCTAAACCATTTAAATAACCAACATCAGAACATTAAATTCACATCAGAACTAGAGATTAACGGCATTCTCCCCTTCTTGGATCTAAAGATCAACAGATTACCTGACTATCTTAAATTTTCAATTTTTCGAAAAACCATCCACACTGATAGATATTTACATGGTTCTTCTCACCACTTCCCACCTCAGAAACTGGGCATCATCTCCACCCTTGCCCATCGAGCAAGATGTCTCACTTCCACAGAAGAAGACCTTCAAACAGAGCTTAACTTCCTGAAAAACACCTTCTTAAATAATGGATATTCGTCTCGTAACATCACTAAACGTTTGAGAACACACCAACATCCTCGACAAGATGATGATTCCAACCCTATCACTCATATACAGTTACCATTTATCAGCTCTCTTACCCCAAAACTAGCTAAGATTTTGAAGAAATTCAACATAAAGACTGACTATACTACTCTGCCAAAACTTCGTTCTTTTCTGAGTCGACCAAAACCAAAACACAACCAACTGCATTTTCCTGGTGTTTATAAAGTTTTGTGCGACTGTGGTTGACCTTATTTTGGCCAGACAGATAAATCTGTTTCACTTCGTCTTGAGGAACATAGACGTGACATCTCTTACAGTAGAACAGGAGTGAGCGCCCTTTCCAGTCATGTCCTCTTCTCGGCATACTCTAACCTTGAAGAACAGCCACATCAAGTTGACTGGGAACGCACTACTAATTTATATATTTGCAAGGATGAATTCGAAAGAAGAATTATCGAATCAAAAGAAATAGTTCTGGACCCTTCACATTTGAACAACAATCTAAGCTACAATTTGCCTGATTCCCATAGCGCAGTAATCCAGTACTGGCGCTCTAAAATTAGCTGTCGCGCACATTCAACTCATGCCAACGGTAGCATGCGGTCACCTATTCAAATATGACTGTTACTATTCTGATTTTTATTAAGCTGGAAAGTCCATGTTTTTTACCTTGTTATTTTTATATCTTATGTTTTTTTTTTTTCTCACTTAAAGAAGTTGGAGCACCGATAAAACTAGTCGTGATGTATTAAAGGTTTTTGTTATACTTTCTCGGGTTCTAGTCAGTTAAATTTATTTTTATAAATAAATATATATATATACATATATATTAGTTCTGTAGTATGCAAATGACAAATGGGCAGTATGTATTTATCCTCAAGTTTACATTATTGAAATACATGAACTTACTTGAGAAAGAAATATTAGCCACATTTTTAACATAGAGAAAGCAAAGCATTCCCTATGAAATTTCTTCATGTACCATGGTGCACGAATGGCAAAAATAGACTGGATGTATAAATGCTAGTAATCGTTGTTTTTACTAAATTTAGAAAATGAAAACATTGATCGATATTTCTGAGCCACTTAAAATGAAACAAGAGGGGCTTCGCTATAAAATAATAAATTGACGAAATGAAGAATAACATTGATATCACCCTACCTAAGTAAACTCAAAGAGACCACATATATAAATCAGAATTACATTAGTTGGGATGACTTTCTAAATAGAAAAAATGAATTTGTTTACGGCTTCAACTTAAAAAAAAATTTGCTATAGAAAAAAAGATTGTACTCTGCAGATAACACAAATACAAATTTTGGCTTTTCCCACGCAAAGTAAGATCAAAACATATTAACAGCATATTCAACAGCATGCTAAAACATGTCCATGAGTCATCTGTACGAAACTTTCATTTTTGAAGGAATGGTGAGGGTAGGGTAGGATAAACAGTACTATAAGGAAAAACAATCGAGTCGAGTGACTTTGGACTTAAGGCAATCATTCATCCACTGCAGCTATTGTATTGTGTTGTAGTGTTTTTGTGTTCAGTAAAGTAAAAATAATGGATGAGCCACAAAATTCTTTGAAAGCTTCTTTATATAAAGTTCAATTGTTTATAATTTGTAACAGAAAGTTGACATAAAATATAAGATCAGAGCTAATAATCACTGAAATAATAATAAGTCTAGAAGGAATAATGCGGGTATAGAAACAATGGTATTTATATGCTTTATACTAATGCTAGGAGTATCCGGAATAAGGGAGAGGAATTGGTGGCGCAGATAGCATCAGCCTGGACAAAGGTTATTGGGATCATTGAGACGTGGTTGACAGAAGGGGATATAATAACAGGAATAGAAGTCGCTGGGGACACAGGAAGTTAAACAGGCAGTGAAGGAAAAGAAGAAAGCATATCAAAAGTTCCTGACAAATAAGTCAGCTTGTGCTCTTAGAGAATACAGAGACAAATGCAAGAATGCTAAACACTGTGTAAAACTAGCTAAACAAAAGTCAAAGGAGGACTTTGGCAAGAATATAGAAAATAAATATCAAGAAGGTGGCAAAATATTCTGGAGGTTGTTGAAGAAGCTTAGCAATGGAGGAAAGAGTGCTGTAAAAGGAGTTAGAGATGATAAAGGTGACATGAAAACGGAAGAAAAAGATATACTTGAAGTATGGAGTAATTACTTTGAATAATTGCTAAATGAAACAAGCAGTGATAGCACAGTGGTAAAAAATATTCAACAGAGATACAGTCAGGAATTCATATCCATAATTGAAGTAGAAAAAGCCATCTTTTTCTACTTCAGGGTTAAAATGTGGCTTAAAATGTGAAAACGCAGCAGGAGTAGATGATATTCGACCAGAAATGCTGAAGTATGGTGGTATAAGAGTCTTACAGTGGCTGCACTGCATAGTTCAGAAAGCCTGGACAGAGGGACGAATTCCCGATGATTGGAGTAGAGCTCTCATAGTACCCATATATAAAACGGAAAATAAAACTGAATGTGAGAATTACAGAGGTATTTCCCTAGGAAGTGTTCCTGGCAAGATCTATGCAAGTATACTTGAGAAACGATTGAGAAGAATTGTGGAAGAAAAGCTGGGTGAAGAACAAGCTGGATTATGGCCAAACAGAGGCTGTCAGGATCAGATCTTCACTTTACTACAAATAGTGGAGAAATCATGGGAATATAACAAAGATCTCTATTTGAGTTTTGTTGATTTGGAAAAGGCATATGAGAAGGTGCCAAGAGAGAAGCTATTCAATACACTACAGTTATATGGTGTCAATGAGGCATTATATCAAGCAATACTTAGTCTTTATTTGAGATGTAAGTCAGCAGTTAGAATTGAAGGAAGTACAGCAAGATGGTTTAATGTTAAATCTGGTGTCACACAAGGATGTACATTATCCCCCTCTGTTATTCATTATCTATATGGATCACATTATGAAGGAAAGTGGTATGAAACATGATATTAAAATTGGAGATGTTAATGTCAGTTCTTTGCTTTATGTGGATGATATTATACTTCTAAATAAATTTGCTACAAGTCTGTAAGATTCTCAGACTAAACTGAATAACTGTTGTAATAGATATGGTATGAAGGTCAGCAATAAAAAGCCAAAGACAATGAAAATAGGCAGAATCATTGAAAATGTCAGCTGTGTTGTGAATGGAGAACCTGTGGAACAAGTAAACATTTCAGCTACTTAGGCACGATGTTTAGTGAAGATGGTAAATTAAATATGGAAATAGACAACAGAATCAGCAAAGCTTGTACGGTGAGAAGTCAACTGAATAAATTCATATGGAATAAGATAGAAATTAGTCAGAACACTAAATTAGCTGTATACAAGACAGTGTTCAAACCAGTTTTAACTTATGGATCTTAGAGCTGGGTAAGAAGTAAAACACTTGACCAAAGACTAGAGACCGCAGATATGAGAAGTCCTGAGAAAGATTAGAGGCGTCAACAGGTGGCATCAATGGCAATATCATATTAAAAAAAGGGGATATTAGGAAAGAACGTGACATTGTCAGCATCCAGGAATGCGTTAGCAGAGCTAATCTCACGTGGTATGGACACTTAAATAGAATGGGAGAGGAAAGATTAGCATAACAAGTGTTCTCAGCCAGGTTGGCAGGAAAACGACCCAGAGGAAGACCAAGATATTGGTGGATTGATACGGTACAAGGTGCCTTAGACGATAGAAATATAATATCTGATAATGGTGGAGTCTTCACAAGTAACAGACTGATTTGGTGGAAAATTGTAGATAGGAAGTTAGTAATGATGTAATTTTTTCATGTGGTACTATCATATCCTGTACACCCCTTGAGGGTACATGGAAGGAATTTGATGATGATGATGATGAAGTCACTGGGTACAACATTTTTCGTCAGGAATGGGAGGAAATGTTTCCTCAGGATGCAGAGGAAAGCGTGGTGGTGGGGTACTGCTTATGATAAGTGATGACCTATGTCCTCTAAGAGTGGGGGCTTTGGAAGGAAGTGAGACAAATGATTTTCAGAGCATATGGTGTGAGGTAGAGGTAGGCAAGACAGGATATTTAGTGGGGTGTTGCTACAGACCCAGGAGCACAGAGGATGGGGATCAGATGCTTAGACAGTTAAGTTTGGCAAGTGCAAGAAGAATGATTGATATGGGAGATTTTAACTACAGTAGTATAAATTGGAGAGAGGAAGATGCATGTACTAATAGGGGAATGGAATTTCTAGAATTCTTGAGGGACAAATATCTTAGGCTACATGTAACAGAGGGATCAAGAGGTTCAAGAGTTTTGGATTTGGTTACAGCATTAGAAGAGTTGATAATAACTGACATGACATATCTCCCACCAGTTGGTGAGAGTGACTATATGCTTTTGACTTGGAAAATGAATAGACATGCTGGAGTATCAAAGAGATGGGAACTTATGTGGAATAATAATGCAGGTGACTATAATTGTCTTAGACGTCAACTTCGGGAAGTTTCATGGAGGGAGGAATCGGAAGGCCGGGATATGATTAGTGCGTGGGAAATTGTGAAAGAATATTTATTAGCAGCAATGGTAAGTTGTATACGACGACAAGAAGAGAACACAATTTGGAGTAAAGTGGATGACAAACAATATTAAACAGGAATTGCATGCAAAAAAGAGGCTGTGAAAGAGATATAAGGAGACAGGTGAAGAGAAGATCCATGAAGAATATAAGACACAGGCCAGAAGAGTGACTAGTGTGGTAAGGAAAGCAAAACTGGAATATGAGAGGAGATTGGCCCTAAGATCCAAAGAAAATCCTAGGGAATTTTTTAGCTATGTGGCCAGTAGGAGGAGAAATGACTGTGGAAGAATGATATTGTGGAATAAAAATGGGAATAGAGTGACTGATACAGAGGACATAGTGGAATTGTTCAATGAACACTTTATTGGAGTATTTCATCCCAGAGGAGTCAGTTTTAATGCTAGAAGGATAGGGCTGGTTCGAGGTTTAGATGTACAGGAGGAGAGTGTGTTTCAGATACTGAGTACTATGGATGTCAGTAAAGGTTTGGGACTGGATGGTATTTCACCTCGAGTTTTGAGAGAATGTGCTAGGGAACTGACAGTGCCTTTAAACTGGCTTTTCCATGAAAGTCTGGATGCGGGAAAGGTGCCCAGGTAATGGAAGTAAGGTAAGATAGTGCCATTGCATAAGGGTGGTAACAGACTGGAAGTGTTTAATTATAGGCCAGCTTGTGTATCATCAGTAGTTGTTAAGATCTTGGAAAAAGTAGTGAGGGACCGTATAAAGCATTGTGAAGATGAAGGTAATGTTATCTGTGAGAGTCAACATGGATTTGGAAAAGGGCGCTCTTGTTTTAGCAATATGCTAGCCTTTTATAATAAAGTTACAAGAACATTAGATGAGAAAAAGGCATATACTGCAATTTTCATAGACTTAGCAAAGTCATTTGACAGGTGCCAGATGATAACCTGATATTTAAATTGCATCACATGGGTCTGGATATCAGATTGGTCAACTGGATTCTGGATTGGCTGTCTGATAGGTATCAGAGAGTTGTGTATGGTGGAGCAGTTTCAAGGAGGCAGAGGGTTACAATTCGGGTCCCACAGGGCTCAGTACTAGGACCTATATTGTTTAATCTTTATATCAATGACATGCCAGTGGACTGAAAGGGGATATTTAGTTGTTTGCAGATGATGCAAAGCTGGGAAGGATTATTAGTAATAGTGCATATATGGTAGCCCTGCAAGAGGATTTGAATAAGCTAGATAGATGGGCAAATGAATGGGGTGTCGGTTTATTGCAGCAGAATGTAAGGTTTTGAGGTTTGGGAAATATCTATGGGACACTGCATACTCTATGGGAGAAGTTATACGGGAAGAAGTAGGGGAGACAAGAGATCTGGCTTTGATGATTGATAGAAACCTGAAATTTAGGAGACATATTGCAAAGGTGGTGAAGGTAACACACAGGATTGCTGCAATTATGAGAAGGATACTGACCTGCAGAGATAAAAGGGTTATCATTCCGTTGTATACGTCTCTGATCAGACCACACTTAGACTATTGTTCTCAGATTTGGTCCCCAGGATTTGAAGGGGATAAATTAACTGTGGAAAGGATACAAAGATGGATGACAAAGATGGTTTCAGCACTGTATAAGGATAGGTATGAGGATCAGCTGAGGGAATGTGGACTGCGGAGTTTGGTGGATAGAAGAAGGAGAGGTGATATGATTGAGACTTTTAAACTGTTGAGAGGTGGTTACAGGGTTGACACTGGGGAGTTCTTTCGCTTGATTGAACAGTGGGAACGAGTGATGACAAGAGGCCATCCCTGGAAGTTACGAAAGGAAACTGTGAGCAAGAGGGTGAGGAGTGGTTTCTTTGCATGGAGGGTGGTTGGGCCATGGAATGCATTGCCTGATAGAGTGGTGAGGGTGAGAATGGTCAATGAGTTTAATGAGTGGTATGATAGACTTTGTGTTTCTTAGGGAGGGTGGCTTCCCTCAATGAGTCTTGACAGACTTTATGTTCTTAGGAAGGAACTCCCACGATGAGTGTTTTGACTCTATGGAGTCCTGAATAATAATAATAAAAATAATAATAACTGTTTGTTGTGGCAAATGAAATAATGTAAGAAGAATGAAGGAAAACGTATATGAAAAATCTAGAGTGGGTGAAAAATGCGAATTTTCAGTTATCATTGGTTTTATTGATGTTCAATTTCTTTTGAATAAAACTTCAAATTTATTTCCTAAAAAAATTTGTATTTCTGATAGAATTATTGTAAGATATGCATTGACAAAATCAACCTTGTAGTTGGAAAGAATTATCTGAAAGAGATAAAAAACTGAATTCTTGGTTATTAAATTATAATCATCAGCTGAACTGGGAAATTTGTTCGCTATCTCTGGACAAACTAAGGGATTGATAATAGAATCAACATGCAAATATCAAATATTGCTCACTAAAGAAAGAGAGAAATCTAAAACATTAATGAACTTAATAGGGAGACCTATTCTTTATTTAAATAACATTTTAGTGTATATTTATTATTCACATCACATCACGTATACAAAGTATACTATTCAACTTGTATAATTATGGCAATATTTCACAATACAATTCAATGCACAGTATAATGTTACAAAATAAAATTCAAGTATTACTATCATATTCTGTTGGTACTAACACTTATTATGGCTATTATTTTATTATAGTTAATAAAAAGTTTTCTCATATATACAAGCAGAATATAATATATTTCAAATGTTTCAAAGTTATGATAAGTAATTGGTTTAGAGTAATGTAAGTTAGTTAATGCAAATATGTGACCAAGGGCCATACTGGTTACTAGAAAAGTAATTAGCTCAAAACAGACTCTGAGAGTCCGGGGACTGCATCTAAGAGGGTTCCCTTACCAGTTATAATAAAATAAGTGTTGATATTTTAATTCCTAATCGAATGAACCAATTTGTAAATCAATACTTTAATTGGTTATATGAGTTATAATGATCTCTTATACTATACATTTAAAATAATTGTCAACATTCTTTAATCCCATAAGGTAGTTTCTCAATCTTTTTCTGAATACATATTCTGAGGTTACGGATTTAATTTCATTCAAAAGTTTATTGTAGCTGCTCGTGGCAATGTACTTGAAAGATTTATGAAAAATTTCTTTGTTAGCCTTAGGTACTTCCAGCGCGTTTCGACCGCAGCACAATCTATAGTCTACATTATATACCAAGAAACTTTCAGTGTTTCTTTTTACACATAACAGACAACCATATAGATATAGTTTCTGAAATGGGGTAGAATATTATGAACGATATACACATCATTGGTTGAATGTGCAAAGTCGGTAGTAGTTATGGCTCTAATTATTCTGTTTTGTATTCTTATTAATGGAAGCAGATTGTTATAATAGTCTCCTCCCCAACAGGTAATGCTATATTGCAGTGAACAATTTACCCAGGAATAGTATAAACATCTTAAGAATACTGCATTTACAAATTTTTTAACATAATATATTCTGTTAATTATGAATCTAAATTTATTTGTTAAGAAAGGTTTACTGGGTTTACTTACACTTGGATAAGTAGTGTGTAGTGTTCGTGCAAGCTCCTGATAAGATAAGTATTATTTTCAGTTATCGTTGATAAAATTACTTAATATTGCGTAGTTTTGTTTGCCTTGCGTATTTTAGTGCGTCTGTTTGTGTGTTATAACTTATTATTTGATAAAACACGTTGCAATAATAATGGCATCTGTACGAAGGAATGATGGATCACCATCGTTATCAAAGAACGGTAGTATAAAAGAAACGAGTCAGTGTACTAGCTGTGAAATGTACGTTTTGCGGAGTGCGGTCGGAGTGTGAATAGATGATAATAAAGGATTGAATGTGTGTAGAAAATGTAGGGAGAATGAGAAATTGAAGTGTATTTCAGATCGTGAGTGTGATATTTTTGTCAAACTTCAGAATGAAGAAAATAGCTATATGACAAGAAACGGCAAGGTTGTACATGAGA
Source organism: Typopeltis vanoorti (assembly GCF_054136105.1). Lineage (NCBI taxonomy): Eukaryota > Metazoa > Arthropoda > Arachnida > Uropygi > Thelyphonidae > Typopeltis > Typopeltis vanoorti. Next base: position 38,496,396 of record NC_143574.1, read on the forward strand.
ATTATGAGAGTGTGAATGTAGAAAGTGTGAATGATAGTATTAATGGTTTCTCAGAGAATAAAAAAGATGAGATAGATGCATTGAGTGAGATCGCGTTGTTGAATGGTGCGATAGAAAGGGCAAAACAGCAGCTAGAGTGCATGAACAAAAGTCGACTGAATGAACCAACCAATAATAAAAGGTATGACAGGAAAAATAGGCGTATGAATGTGAACATGAACAAAATGAAGGATAGAGTGCTATGGCAACTCGTTAGTACGAGGTGTGTTAGTAGAGGATTTGACAAAATCGTACCAACCTGGTGCGACCATAAAGGATGTAACTGAGTCTATTAGAGAGCAAAAGGAAAGGGTGAAAGAAATGATTGATGTGGCAGGTACGAATGATTTGAAAGGAGATAAAATGGAAATGATAGAAGACCTGAATGAATTATTTGAGGTAGCAAAAGAAAATTGTGAGGGAGTTAGAATGATTAGTCTTTTGCCACGGTATGACTGTGAAATGTTTAAAAGGAGGGCCATAATTGCAAATGACTTTATGCGTGGGTTATGTATGACGAGTGGTGTGGAATTTGTGGACGTGTGGAGTGAGTTTGATGGGCGAAAGGATCTATATATAAGATGGATGGCTTGCATTTGAATGGTTACGGTGTAAGAAGACTTGAGAAAGTGTTGCTGATTGTAGTGGATGTGCAAATTCAGGGAAACTAGATTTGTTAAGGGGGGGAAGTAGATATACAGTCCTTAGGGAGGCAGTTGAATGTATGAATGAATATAATATGCCCGAGCGAACAACAATTCAGAGTGGGATAGTTAATATAAGGCATAAAGGTAGGGTTGGGGCTAATGGGGATCTTAAATTCATGTACACTAATACCACGAGTATTAGGTACAAGAAGGAAGAGTTTTTGGCCGTGGTGGGCACTTCCAGACCACAGGTAATTGGTATTAGTGAAACATGGCTGACTGTAGATGATATAGCTAGTGGGATTGAATGTGATGGGTATAGTGTGTTCAGGAATGACAGAGAGAATAAAATGGGGGGAGGAGTATTGTTGATGATAGCTGATGAGCTACAGCCAAGGAGAATGGAAGTTAAATTGCAGGATAGAGAAAAGAGCACATTTGAGGTCATTTGGTGTGAGACTGTGGCTAGCAGAACTAAATATACAATTGGGTGCTGCTATAGACCAGGTGATGGAAAAGATGGTGGTGACAGTATGCACAAGCAACTAGAAAAAATGAGTGGAAGGAGGGTGATTATTATGGGAGATTTCAACTATGGTCGCTTTGATTGGAGTGAGGAGAGGACACATGGGAGGAAGGAGTTGGATTTTGTGCAGTTATTAAGGGATAACTATCTGCGACAGCATGTAATGGAAAATACTAGGGGTCAGAGAGTACTTGACCTAGCAATTACATCTGAGGATTTGGCTGTAACAAATATGACCACATTGCTACCAATCGGTGAGAGTGATCATAGGGTCTTGACTTGGGAGTTGGCAAAAGGTGTAGAATTTTCAATTAAGACAGGGTACATGTGGAATTATCGGGCTGGAAAGTATGACAAGCATAGGAGTTTGATTGGCTCAGTGCCATGGCATGTACAACTGCAAGGACTAGAAGTTGATAGTGCATGAAGAAATGGCTGACTGTATACCTAGAGTCCGAATAATAAATCAAGTAGGGGTTAAATGGATGAATAACACTATTAAGTTTGAGCTGCAAAAAAAGAAACAACTATGGAGGGAATTTAAGGAGAAAGGTGACCGGCAGGCACATGAACGGTATAAAGTGCAACCCAGAAGGGTGACGAGTGTGGTAAGAAAAGCAAAAAAGGATTACGAAAGAACATTGGCCATGCAGGCTAAAGAGAATCCTCAACAGTTTTTTAGATATGTAGCAAGTAAAAGGAAAAATGTACATAGCAGAATGATTTTAAAGAATGCCGATGGTAGGGAGATAACTGAATCAGATGAGATAGCTGAGATACTGAGTGAGCACTTTGCAAGAATATATCATCCAGGTGGTGACATTGCAGAAACGAATAAACCAGTAGATTATACGGGAATTGTGGTGAATGAAGTGGAGGTGAGTAGTCTATTGCATAACCTCAATGTCAACACATGTGTGGGATTGGATGGTATACCAGATCGTGTAGTACGAGAAGCAGCTAAAGAATTGTCAGTACCCTTGACCATTTTGTTTAATTTGAGTCTCAGGTCTGGGTTAGTCCTGAGCGGGTGGAAGGAGGGGAAAATAGTTCCACTGCATAAAGGTGGTTCCAAGACTGCTGTTGTAAATTACCGACCGATTAGCATATCAGGAATCATTGTCAAGGTCTTAGAGAAATTAGTCAAGAAAAGAATACAGGATTGGATAGATGAAAATGGGATATTGTATGGGGACAACATGGTTTTATGAAGGGTAGATCATGCCTCAGCAACTTCCTCACGTTTTATAACACAGTGACGCCTGAACTGGATAGGGGTAATGGGTTTACAGTGATACTACTGGACCTTGCCAAGGCCTTTGACAGGATACCACATGGAATCCTAATCAGTAAACTGGAGCAGATGGGAATAGATATAGGGTTGGTAAGATGGATAGGAGGGTGGTTGAAGGAGAGATATCAGAGAGTGGTTTATTCAGGAGTGGAGTCAAAAAGACGTCTTGTGACTAGTGGAGTGCCGCAGGGCTCTGTTCGTGGACCACTGCTTTTCAATTTGTTCATCAATGATATTGGAAACGATTTGAGAGAAAGTGTTCACTTGTTTGCTGATGATGCAAAATTGGGTAGAGCAATTGAGAGTGAAGAGGATGTCAAAATTTTACAGTATGATTTGGATAGTTTGGAGAACTGGGCTAGGAAAAATGGATGTCAGTTTAATGTGGCAAAGCGTAAGGTTATGCACTTTGGGGTGAAAAGAATAGCAGCAGTATATCGCATTGGTGGACCTGTACTCCAGGAGATTGATGAGGCCAGGGATTTGGGAGTGCTGGTGGATAGGGAGTTGAAGTTTAGGGGACACATTGCAAAAGTGACTAAAACAGCTCACCAAATTACTTGGCTTATGAAAAATACTTTAACATGCAGAGTCAAACAAGTTGTTGTTCCTCTGTATTGAGCCTTGATAAGACCCCATCTGGACTTCTCTGCCCAGTTATGGGCACCAGGGTTTCTTCGTGATGGGAAGGAAGTGGAGAGGGTCCAGAGACGAGTGACCAAGATGATAGCAGGTCTGTGGAATGAACCTTATGAGAATAGGTTGAAGATTTGTGGGTTGCAGAAATTGGACGATAGGCGAAGGAGGGGTGATATGATTGAGACATTCAAATTACTGAAGGGTTTTTATAAGATTGATCCAGAAGATATTTTTGAAAATATGACTGGTGGTGGGAGGACTAGGGGCCATGCATGGAAGCTGGGCAAGAGCGTGGTTGACAAGGGTGTTAGAGCTAGGTTTTTTACTTGGAGAGTGGTGAATGAGTGGAATAAGCTTCCTGTGCCTGTTGTGGGTGCTATGACCGTGAATGAGTTCAAGGCAAGATATGATAGACACTGTGTGAATGTTGAATAGTTGTTCCATACATGATGTTAGGGCCTCCCTCGATGAGTCTGTCGACTCATTGGAGTTTCCTGGAACAACAACAATAATAATAATTATAAAAAAAGTGGTGTGGGAGTTCCACTTCAAATTGCTATCGATATTGAGGCCCAAATACTTTACGGTTTTTGTTTTTTTGATTAAGCTACATTTACAATTTAGAGTATCACTACATTTCGTTTCATGCCATTTTATAGTTATACTGTGATCTAATTTGTCTCTTAATGTAAAATACATATATCTCGTTTTGTCGGTACTAATGTTAAATCCGTTGTTGCTAAAACATATACTTAGTTTTAACATATCGCTATTAATCCGATTTTTTAGATTTTTTAAATTGGATGTCTGAAACATGAAAACATACAGTGTACTTTTTTATGATTTTGGAAACATAACGATAGCTTTTGTGCTTTTAACAATGCTCAAAAATATATGTATTGGTTTAAAAGAAATAAAAATGTCACCCTCAATTTTAATACAGTAACAAATTCCCAACGATTCATCGTGGGAGGTCCCTCTTAAGAACATAAAGTCTGTCAAGACTCATCGAGGGGAGGCCCCCCTAAGAAACACAAAGTCTGTCATACCACTCCTTAAACTCATTGACTGTTCTCGCTCTCACCACTCCATCAGGCAATGCATTCCACGGTTCAACCACCCTCCATGCAAAGAAACCACTCCTCACCCTCATGCTCACAGTTTCCTTTTGTAACTTCCAGGGATGGCCTCTTGTCATCACTCCTTCAACCAAGTGAAAGAAATCACCAGTGTGAAACCTGTAACCACCTCTCAACAGTTTAAAAGTCTCAATCATATCACCTCTCCTTCTATCCACCAAACTCTGCAGTCCACATTCCCTCAGTCAATCCTCATAACCAAAACTGTACAGTCCTGAAACCATCTTTGTACCCTTTCCACAGTTAATTTATCCCCTTCAAATCCTGGAGACCAAATCTGAGAACAATAGTCTAAGTGTGGTCTGATCAGAGACTTATACAACGGAATGATAACCCTTTTATCTGTGCAGCAATTCTCTGTGTTACCTTCACCACCTTTGCAATATATCCCCTAAATTTCAGGTTTCTATCAATCATCAACCCCAGATCTCTTGTCTCCCCTACTTCCTCCAGTATAACTCCTCCCATAGAGTATGCAGCGTCCCATTGATGTTTCCCAAACCTCAAGACCTTACATTTTGTTGCATTAAATCGAACCCCCACTCATTTGCCCATCTATTTAGCTTATTCAAATCCTCTTGCTACCGCATCCGCACTATTACTAATAATCCTTCCCAGCCTCGCATCATCTGCAAACAACTGAATATTCCCTTGCAATCCACTGGCAATGTCATTGATATAAAGGTTAAACAATATAGGTCCTAGTACTGAGCCCTGTGGGACCCCCACTTGTAACCCTCTTCCTCCTTGAAACTCCTCCTTGAAAATACTTTCTGAAAATGAAAGCTGTGCTGAACAACGCGGCCTTTTGATGCTGCCCAATTTTTAATCCATCTAACTCGAGTGCGTCTGGATGTTTTTTCAATGTTTTAGGGATGGCACCTATCGTTATGGGAACAAATTTCGTTTTCTTTTGCCAGATTCGTTCAACTTCGATTTGCAACTCGCGATAATTTGTAATTGTTTCGTTTTCTTTGTTGTCAATGTGACTATCCTTCTGGTACTGATATTTTGATAAACTTAACACCCTTATTTTCACTTTTTTCAACCACTGTAATATCGGGTGTATTATATTCCAAGCTTTTGTTCAGTCTGAATTTTGAAATCCCAGAGTATTTTAGCTTTTTCATTCTCAACCACTTTCGTGATTTTTATGCTTCAAATAGTCTTTAGATACTTCAAAACCATACTTTTTACATAAATGACAGTGGATTATCTTAGCTACGTTATCATGCCTTTTACGGTACTCAATTTGTGCGATTTCACTGCATCCACTTATAATATGGTCTACCATTTCTTCCTTTTCTTTGTACAATCTACATTTACTGACTTCTTGAATTTTTTGTATTTTGGCCTTCATAACATTGGTTTTAATGGCCTGTTCTTGTGTTGCAAAAATTACCGATTCTGTTTCTTTCTTTAGTGCTCCATTTCTCAACCATTGCTAGGTCAAGTTGCTGTCAGTGCTGTCGTCTATGCTGTGAAGGTATTTTCCATGCAATGCCTTATTTTTCCATCTTTCAATTCTCACTTTTACTTGATTGGTTTTGTATTACAATTTTGTCTCAATGGGTTTAAATAAACCCTCTTTCCTTACCTCAATTAGAAATTTTTCCGTTGTTTGCTGCAGATAATCATTTAAATTTCGTTTTTCTTCTTCACTAACTTGCTTCACTTGTAATAATCCTCTACCTCCTTTTTTGCGTGATAGATATAGCCTATCAGTGTCACTGCGAAGATTGAGGGCATGGTGCATTGTCATTAATTTTTGATTTTTTCGGTCTAAATCATCCATCTCTAGCTGGGTCCATTCAACAATGCCTGCTGAATATCTCAGAACAGGTATTGGCCAGGTATTAATTGCTTTTATCAAATTTCCAGTATTAAGCATTGACTTAAGGAGTTTTCTTAATTGTCTTATGTATTCTGCTCTAGTTCTTTCTTTGATCTTATTGTGAAGAATTTGTGATGCTTCTAAAATTTCCAAATATTTGTAGCTGTCTTCGAATTTTATTGCCTTGATTATTTCACCATTGAGCAGCTCAATTTTGTTCATATCTTCAAACTTTCCTCTTGTTATTCCAGCAATTGCACATTTCTCTAAGCCAAAATCCATTGATATATCTTGACTGAATATGTGCAGAGTGTTATGCAACAATCCGAGTTTCTCTGATTTTGTATACAACTTCAGATCGTCCGTGTATAAAAGGTTAGATATCTTTGCACTCTTTTGCGCAATTTGATAACCATGAGCAGTTTTATTTAAAATTCTAGTTAAGGGATCAATGACAATATAAACAATAGAGGAGAATAATGAGTCTCTTTGAAAGATGCCCCTTTTCATGTTTACCTCTCCAATTTCTTCTCTATTTAGAAACAATATTGTTTCCAGTTTTTCATGCTGGATTGCAAAAAGTTTTGCACGTTTTCACTAATACCAAATGGTTCTGTGCATTTTAAAATCCAACTATGAGGCATCGAATGAAACGCAACTATCAAACCAAATTTCGAGTTGGGCATTAGTATTTACGCTCCACACTCATTTCCATTGATCTTTGGTATTATAGTTAGTCATTCTCAGATGTTGCTTCACGAAGAGGGGGGGCTTTCTTGATTTCAATCTGTTAAGCTGTACTTCTGATATATCATTATGTATAGGCATTTCAGTATTTCTGAGTACTTTGTCATATTCTCGTAATATGAGCACATCTTCATAGATTTGGTTGTATTATGTTGCTTAGTATTGGAAGCCAATAAACAGAAGTTGTTTTTATGGTTCCAGATATAAGTTGCATTGAGGTGTTAAGCTGACTGTCAATTATCAATGGTAGTATAGCTCCAGTATGTATTGTTTCAGCTCTTGTCGGCCTAATCCCTCACTTAAACCTTGCCGACTTAGCTAGAAGGTTTACTACTTGTAAACTTTTTTCTGCAACATATGAGATGTGATTATTGAAGGTAAATTTTTCATCTAATGTTACTCCTACATATTTTAGCTGACTGGCATCCTTGAGAACGTCTCTGTTTAGGAAGACCGTTATGGGTTGTTTTAATTTTTTGCGTCAAATGTAAAGTAATTTAGACTTACTGGACGAGATGAAAAACAAAAATACAGTATAATGAATAATCTAAATACGATTCCTATAATACATACAGCAGTATATCTAGCAATGTTGAAGAAAATGATTACAGATAACAACTATTGACTTAGATTAATATCCTCCCTGGAGGTCTCAGCTAATAATAATAATATATCTTTTTTGTTCTATCTTGATATACATAAAGATTTTTTTGTTTGATTGTTCCTATGAAGCACACACGTGTGCTGAAACTGTAAGTATTCTGATATTATTCTGAACTTGAATGTGAATAAACATAAACAAACTTAACATATCGGAGTGAATTGTTAAATATTTGAACATATTATTATATGGATGATTGCATCATAATATTTCAGGGAAACAGTCTTCTTGAACAAAGTGTTTTTTTTCCCATCTCAACACTTCCGTTGCTACTTTTTTTATTGATAATAATAAAAAAAAATATGGAGGTTCACTTTCATCTTCTTCAGCCATTAAAAACAGAATACAATTATACGATAAAAGAACTACCTAGATATAAAAATATATAAAACAATAATTATAGATATAACAAATATATGTGTATAAATCGTCCTTATTTTCTTATTAGTGTGTGTATTCTTATTATTATATACATCCTTAGTAGTGTAAATATTATGCTTGTTTGCAATCATAGCAAGTGACGTAAAAATTAAGCATTTCTTGCTTTTGGTAACAATGGCTCTGAGGTGTGGATAAGGTTAAAAACTAATCAGATTAAGGGATTTTTGTGCAACCAGTTCTTCATTCTTATATCATGCAATGGAGGTAACTGATTGGTTAAACTTATCTAAGTTATGTTAGCTCTACTTTCAAGGTCATATTTCATTAGCATTGCCGATTGAGATGTAAATAACCAATCATAGTTCAGTATTTCATGTTAACCGCCTTTGATGTCTACCCCAATTTATAAATACTGACAGCAAGGCTTATTTGAAATCATTGCATTGTATGAACTTTTTTTTTTCAAGATGCCTCTACACTTTGTGAATAGCGAGAAGGGCAAGCGTAAATTGTATAAAGCCGATTATTTGTACGTGAAAGACAAAGAAGTTAAAGCTAAACTTTATCGGAGATGTGAACAATATTAAAGAAAAAGATGCAATGCACAGATAATGACTGTAAATGATGTTGTTACTAAATCATCTATGACTCTTCATTGGAACTGATACAAACATTATACTTGGTGACCTAAATGCAAGAAGCCCAACGTGGGGCACCCTCGATTTAGACCATAAAGGTCAACAATAGGAAGACCTCTTTACAGATTTGAAACTCACAACAATTAATAATGGACAGAGCACCTATCTCTCGAAAACTACAGGAACTGAATCTGCTATTGACATCACAGCTATTAATTATAGCATTACATCAAGTGCACAATGGAAAATTTTGGGAAATGCCATCAATGACCACAGATCCATAATAACAACACTGTACTTCAAGATTGATCAAGAACAGCAAATCAAAAGGACATGGAACTTCAGAAAAGCTGACTGCATAAGGTTTACTCAAATCTTGGAGAGCCACTGTCAAGATGAACCTCTCTCTGGAAACCTTGACAGAAAATTACAAATCCTTATTTCACACATCAGTAAAGTTGCCAAAGCAACTATACCAAGAGGCAAATGGAAAAATACCTGGATACCATACTGGAAAGATCACAATATTGATTCGATGATTACAGAAAGAGACAATATCTATGAACAATTCAGAATTAATAAAACTGATGAATACAGAAAGAAATTAATGGACATACCACACAAAATAGAGCAGGAAATTTGGGAGTGCAAACAAGAGAAATGGACAGAGCTTTGCAGTAACCCGGATCCAAGAAAAGACAGCCAACAATGGAACATTATTAGAATTTTATACAACAATATCAAAAAAAGAGAACCAACAGAAAACAAACTTCATCAAAAATCTTGGGAAACAAGCTATTACAGATCAAGAAATTGCAAACACACTGGCAAAAACCTATTCAAACAACTCCATACTTCAGTATAACAGAGAGGATATGACCCTAAATAAACTCACCAGTGAGAACATAGCAAACTAATGACATCTTCCCTGAAGAATTTACAATAAGTGAACTAAATTTATCAATCGAGAAAACTGGACCTAATAAATCTCCTGGTAATGATTTTATCTTTGGTAATATGGTCAAACACCTTGCAAAAACACCAAAGAACAACTTCTGGACATTCTCAATACTTCTTGGCGAACAGGCAAATTTCCAAAAGAATGAAAAAAATCAGTTATTGTACCTATCCTGAAACCTGAAAAAAATGTGGCAGAATGTCAAAGCTACAGACCTATCGCATTAACTAGCATACTCCGTAAAATTAATGAAAGAATCATACATTCCAGACTTATGCACTGGCTGACAAAAAATAAGAAAATCAACTACTACCACACTGCCTACAGAGCCCGTCATTCAACAACAGATCAATTATTCCACTTCTGCCAAACAATAATAAACTCATTTGTGGAAAAACCAAAAAAAAAAAAAGACAACTGCCATATTCCTTGATATGACTGCTGGTTTTAATCGTGTTTGGATCAAAAAATTAATACAAACAGTATATGATATTGGAATGAGAGGAAATGCTTTAATCTGGATTGCTGACTTCATTAGAGGAAGAAAAATCAAAGTCAGAATCAATGCAGCAATATCAAGAGAGTGGAGAACCTGGGCTGGTGTTCCCCAGGGCTCAGTACTCTGTCCCTTACTATTCTTTTTATATGTCAATAACATTCATCCCTACCTGACAGAAAACACAAAAGTAGCTTGCAATGCAGATGATATAGCCATCTGGTACACAAGTTCTAAAATCAAGGAATCAGAGGAGATTCTAAACAAATCCATGAGAGGATTAGAAACATGGTCAGATGAATTTAAACTCAAAATCAACCCAGACAAAATAAAACTAAGCACCTTAATACAGACAGGAAAAATAGACATTCCTACAATCCCAAAGTCATGATCAACAACAAGCTAATTGAAAAAGTCACAAATCCTAAATACCATGGTATTACGCTTGATCAGGAATTACGTTTTGCACGACACATCTCTAACACTTCCAACAGAGCTCTAAAAAATTAAATATACTGAAAAGGCTTTGTGGATCAAATTGGGGTGCAAAGCCAAAAATCCTCAAAACTACTCACACCACACTAATAAGGCCAATAATGGAATATGCAGCACCTATCTCGTCACCTTCGGCCTCATCGGTAAAGAAAAAATTAGACAAAATACAAGCAAAAGCATCCAAGATTATCATTGGTACAGTCTCTTCCAATAACAACATTAGAGCCCAACAGGAATATGGGCTTGACCTGCTGGAGGATAGACGAAAATTTGCCACCATAAAATTCAGAAATAATATCAGAAGCTACCAAAGTGATCATATCTCCCTAAAAACTAATGAACATTGGAATCAAAAATGCAGACTTCGCAGATCATCAACTTTACAATATTATGACACTCTCAGGAAGAAAATAGGTTTTGATCAGCTAAATGCCCACCTAAACAAAGAACTTCTATTTTCCAGTCCTTTACCTTCAAATATCTCCATAAATACCAAACCTTACCAAACTCTGTACAAAAAAAGAACCAAAAGAAATGCTCAAGGAAAAAGGCCTAAACACAATCAACCTTCTTTCATCCTCCAAACTGGTTATTTGTTATACCAATGGATCGCCAGTCACCAATATGATTAATGGAGGCGCTGTTGTTCTACTCCCAAAAGGGGGAAAACTTTGAATAAAAGTTGGATCTCGGAGAATTGCTTCCAATTTTACCAGCGAACTTTACGCAATAAATAAAGCACTTGAAGCCTACTTAAAATTATCGTCATCTCAACAATCTGAGAGAATTATAATTTAAAGTGACTCAAGATCAGCTAAGGAGGCAATCAAAAATGGCAATAACAAGCTTACACAAGACATCCATAAACTCTTAAATCAACTAAAGTGTTTAGGAAAAACTTTCCTTTTACAATGGATTCCTGCTCATGTAGGCATTGATTACAATGAATCAGCCAATAAATTAGCAAAAGAGGCCAGAGAACTCAACCAAGAAACTCACATGATAACTGTTGCTGATGCTAATGCACTAGCGAAAGCTAAACTAATTCCACTGAAATCAGGGATACAACATCAAATTCCGGAAATCAATGCTGATAGAAAGACCTCCAGCACGATAGCAAGACTACAAACAGGACATTATAGAGGAATGAAGATCAATACAGATGAAACGAGAACATATAGAAACTGCAACAACTGCCCCAATACTGAACTGAACTGACACCCACTCACATCTTTACCTGTCCAGCAATTACAGCAGCCTTGCAAGAAATAGATCCTAATCCTGAACAACGGCTCTATACAAACAAAATCATCGAGATAGCCAAAGCAGTTCAAGGAGCACACAGAAACATCTAAGACTCTTCAAAGGACAAGACAACAAAAACAACTAAATCATCAGGTGATCATAACCATAGCTGTAATGCTGAAGATATTGAGGTAAGATAATTCATGAATGATATTCGTGAGAGTTCAAGGAATATATGTCATAATCCACAGTACATCATATTGACTGCATTGTCTGCACGGTTAGCCTAGTGGCAATGTGCTTCGCAACCATATGCCTGGGGAAGGAGTGTCCTGAGTTCGATTCCCGTCGGAGATGTGAGGAGCTTTAGGATTTTCCTCAGCCATAACCAAGTTAGCCGATCTTGGGCATGGACAGCAGGGTTTTTCCCACCAGTTTATCTGGGGATATTCATCCTGCAACCAGGCAAACCAGCCCCGTGAACACACACATGGATCTACAGTCATAAATACTTCTGGGGCGAGTTGAGCCCCCATGAGGGGGCTCAACTCGCTGCAGAAGGGATGGGGAAGAAAAAGGGAGGAAACTCCATACAAATAAATAAAAAAAAATTGACTGCATCTGTTGAACCAGGCAGCCTGCAGCAGGTTAGCTTCCAGCAATTGATACTTTAAAAAGGACGATATGAAATGTATGAAGGAAACGGAATTTTGGTCTAACTGCGCCAACTCATAGAAAAGATGTCATATTTCCAGACATTTTGAGGCAAGCAACAAAAGGAGAAGATTTTTTACTGTTTGTTTCTGGACACACAGCCAATCGCATTGTTATTTTTAGCACCGAAAGAAATCTGTAGCTTCTAGCACAATCTGAGCACTGGTATGCTGACGGGACCTTTAAAAGTGTACCTCACTCACCTTTTTTGTCAACTTTACACTATACATGATCTTTGAAACAACACCGCTACACCCTTGGTTCATGCACTGCTGCCCAACAAAACAGAAGAAATTTACCTTACATTATTAAGAGAGATAAAGAATTTAGAACCATCTGTATCTCCGCTAACAGTACTAACGGATTTTGAAACTGCAATGATCACTGAAATAAAAATTGAATTTCCACATTCTCGACATCATGAATGCTTTTTCACTTTTGTCAATGCATTTTTCTTAAAATTATTATTATTATTATTTGCCACCTCCAGGGAGTCCAAAGACTCATTGAGGGAGAGCATCTACTCTACAACTATGCTTCCACCACTCACAATCCACCAAAAGACCGCAACTACACCAATGCCATCTAAAGCCGACCACCACCACTGGTATTTCCACAAACAATCACAAACATCAATACCCACAGTGGGATTTGAACCTGCAGCCTCTTGACTGGAGAACGGATACACTAACCACCCGGCCAGCCAGACTGGCAGATTCAAGCATGCGGCCTGCAATGAAGATACGATATGGATGTGGATTTTGCTTTACGTCTTAGTATATTTTCTGCTATTGGGTTTGTTCCTACTAGCAATGTAGCGGATGTATTTGAAAAGCTTTGTGAAGTGAACATTTTTCCTGTAGAAGCACAACAAGCTCATTATTTTGAAGATACGTCCAACTAGATATCATCGCCGTCCATCATGTTTTCCTCATGAAAGGTGGAACTGCTATGAAGCAGTTCAGCAAGACTTACTGAAAATGAACGATTCTATTGAAGGATGGCATAGAACCTTTGCTAGTAGGAACTACAAACTATAAACAGCAAATTTCTGATAGTCATCCCTGTTATATGAAAATTTGTGGAGGCAAAAGTAGAGAGCAAAATCTCAACGAGTTGCACATTGAACAAAGTATAATTGGCCAAGAAGTTCATGCTGGACAGAAACACTATAGAGTATGTGCAGAGAAAATAAAAAACTAGTAAGCAATTTTGCATCAACTAATGACATTTATGATTATTTATTATTATTATTAAGGGAAGCTACAAGGAGTCCTTAGACTCATCGAGGGAGACCCAATATCATCTCAAGAACAATTATTCAACATTCACACAGTATCTGTCATACTTCTCCTTGAACCCATTTACAGTCATGGCACCCACAACAAACTCTGGCAGCTTATTCCAATCATTTACCACTCTCCAAGTGAAAAACCTAGCTTTAACACCCTTGGAAACCACACTCTTACGAAGCTTCCATGGATGGCCCCTAGTCCTCCCACTACTAGGCCTATTCTCAAATATATCTTCTGAATTAATCTTATAGAAACCCTTCAGCAATTTGAATGGCTCAATCATATCTCTCCTTTTCCACCTATCAACCAATTTCTGCAGCCCACAAATCTTCAACCTGTTCTCATAAGGTTCATTCCATAGTCCTGCTATTATCTTGGTCACTTGTCTCTGGCTCCACTTCCTCCCCATCGAGAAGAAACACTGGTGCCCATATCTGGGCACAGTAGTCTAGATGGGGTCTTATCAAGGCTCGATATAGATCAACAATAACCTGTTTGTCTCTGCTCGTTAAAGTGTTTTTTAGCAGCCAAGTGATTTGATGAGCTGATTTTGCCACTTTTGCGATGTGTCCCCTAAACTTCAACTCAGTATCCACCAACACTACCAAATCCCTGGCCTCGTCAATCTCATGGAGTGCAGTTCCACCAATGTGATATACTGCTGCTAATCTTTTCACCCCAAAATGCAAAACCTTACATTTTTCCACATTAAATTGACATCCATTCTCCTATGCCCAGTCCTCCAAACTATTCAAATCATCCTGCAAAATTTTGACATCATGAGCATTCACTATTGCTCTACCTAACTTTGCATCATCCACAAAAAGATGCACAGTTCATCTCAGATCCTTTCTTATATCGTTAATGAACAAATTAAACAGTAGCGGTAAAAGAACAGAACCCTGCAGCACACCGCTAGTCACAGGCCATCTTTTGGACTCTACTCCTGAATAAACCACTCTCTGATATCTCTCCATCAACCACCCTCCTATCCATCTCACAACCCTATATCCATTCTCATATGCTGCAGTTTACTTATTAGAATTGCTTGTGGTATCCTATCAAAGGCTTTAGCAAGTTTCAGTAGAATCACTGTAAACCCATTACCCTTATCCAGTTCAGCCATCACTGTGTTATAGAACATGAGGAAGTTACTGAGGCATGATCTACCCTTCACAAAACCATGCTGTCCCCCATAGAGTATCCCATTTTCATCTATCCAATCTTCTATTTTCCTCTTGACTATTTTCTCCAAGACCTTGACAACAATTCCTGATATGCTGATCGGTTGGTAATTTTCAACAGCAGTCTTGGAACTTCCTTTATGCAGTGGAACTATTTTTCCCTCTTTCCACCACCTTGGGATTAACCCAGACCTAAGACTCAAAGTAAACAAAATGGTCAAAGGCACTGACAATTCTTTAGCAGCTTCTCATATCACACGAGCTAGTATGCCATCCAATCCCACAGATCAATTGATATTGAGGTTTTGTGATAGACTATTCACCTCCACTTCATTCATCACAATTGCCGTATAAGCTGTTTGTTGTTCCATTTCTGCAATGTCACCACATGGATGATATACTCTTGGAAAGTGCTCACTCAGTAATTCTACTATATCAACTGAATCGGTTAACTACCTACTATCGGCATTCTTTAAAATCAATCTGCCGTATACATTTTTCTTTTACTTGCAACATATCAAAAAACTTTGGGATTCTCTTTAGCCTGCATGGCTAATGTTCTTTCATAATCCGCTTTTGCTTTCCTTACCACACTCGTTACCCTTGTGGCCTGCGCTTTATACCGTTCATGTGCCTGCCGGTCACATTTCTCCTTAAATTCTCTCCATAGTTCTTTCTTTTTATTTCAGCTCAAGCTTAATGGTGTTATTCATCCATTTAATCCCTACTTGATTTATTATTTGAACTCTAGGTATACAGTCAGCCATTGCCTCATGAAAACACTTGTTAACCGCCTCCCATGCACTATCCACATCTAGCCCTTGCAGTTTTACATGTCATGGCATTGAACCAATCAAATTCCTAAGCTTGTCATGCTTACCAGCCTGATAATTCCACATGTACCCTTTCTTTATTGTAAATTCCACACCTTTAGTCACCTCCCAAGTCAATTCCCTATGATCACTCTCACCAATTGGTGGCAATGTGGTCATATTCATTACAGCCAAATCCTCAGATGCAATTACTAGGTCAAGCACTGTCTGACCCCTAGTATTTTCCATTACATGCTGTTGCAGATAGTTATCCCTTAATAACCACATAAAACTCAATTCCTTCCTCCCGTGTGTTCTCTCCTCACTCCAATGAATGCTACAATAGTTGAAATCTCGCATAATAATTACCCTCCTTCCACTCATTTCTTCTATTTGCTTGTGCATATTATCTCCACCATCTTTTCCATTACCTGGTCTATAACACCCAATTGTATATTTTGTTCTGCTAGCCTCAATCTCACATCAAATGGCCTCAAATGTGCTCTTTTCCGTATCCTGCAATTCAACTTCTATTCTCCTTGGCTGCAGCTCATCAGCTATCATCAACAATACTACCTCCCCCACCCCCCATTTTATTCTCCCTGTCATTCCTGAACACACTATACCCATCACATTCAGTCCCACTAGCTATATCATCTTCAGTCAGCCATGTTTCACTAATGCCAATAACCTGTGGTCTGGAAGTGCCAACCAAGGCAAATAATTCATCCTTCTTGTTTAGGGATCCCATTTTTTGAAAACAAAAAACTGGGATACAATAAATTTTATAGAATTAAGGGTTAAGAGAAATAAATTTTATTCGTTAACATTATGTATTTTAAAATTTACGAGAATGCAAGAATACGAAATGAACAGTTCAAAACTAGGTTATATCACATACCCTGTAGCGATATAAAAACAATTTAGCACCTGATATGTGAAGCTTAGTTCGCATAGCGTACGATATTCGACAGTCCAAAATGTTTCTCATTGGTTGAAAAAAAATGAACTATCGTGGCGCTTTAATATTCAAAAACATGTCGACCAATGAGAATCATTTCGGACCTTCGGATATTGTATGCTATGCGAACTAAGCTTGAGACAAAAGATTGCTAAAAATTTATGGCTGACCAGACAAACGAAATAGATGACGTGGTTGCAATAGTTAAACATACAGTTGGGCGACTGTCTCCCTCATTCTGACATTCTTTTCTCTGGCTGAATGAAATGTATGGAATTAAATCGTTTTCTCAAAATTCTAACATTCTGGTAATTCACCGAACTACCAAATAAACATGTCTCAGCTATTTGCAAACATACATTTTTAAATGCACCCAAAAATATTATGACTTGTATTTATTCTTATTAGAAATGTTAATATTTTTATATTCTAAAAAATCCGGGACATTTAGCATCCCAAACTAAACATATCGGGACGCCGGAACAGAAGTAATAAAACCAGGACTGTCCCTGGATCCCTATTCTTGTTCCTAATACTCCTTGCATTAGTGTACATGAATTGCAGACCCTGTTAGCTCCATCCCTACCTTGATGCCTTATACTAACTATCCCATTCTGATTTGTTGTTTTTATTTGATCGGGCATATTATACTCATTCATACACTCAACTGCCTCCCTAAAGTTTGCGTACCCCTGATTCTGCACATCCACTTCATTCAACAACACTTTTTCAAGTCTCCTTACACCGAATCCATTCAAATGCAAACCATCCATCTTATATAGATCCTTTCCCCCATCGAATTCACTCCACACGTCCACAAATTCCACACCACTCGTCATGCATAACCCACACATAAAGTCATTTGCAATTATGGCGCTCCTTCTAAACTCTTCACTGTCATACCGCATAAAAAGAGTATTCATCCTAACTCTCTCACTCTTTTTTTTTTGCTCACTCAAACAATTCATTCAGGTCTTCTATCATTTCCATTTTATCTCCTTTCAAGTCATTCATACTTGCCTTCGTACCTTATTATTTATGTGGTATTCCACATAATTTTATATTTTGACTGAGCAGGCAACTTGAGTTTTACCAAAGGTGTATTTTATTATTTTTTATTTATTTAATTATTATTATTATACTCTTACAACACTGTTATAACATTATTATAAATGTTAAAACAATCCTTGTCAAAAACCTTTTAATTTTTAATTTTAGGGGTACACAAAACAAGAACTTATGTGATAATCTCTTTGTTAATAAACAGTTCTAATATCATAATGAAGTTGTCACATTATTTAATTGCTCTAGTTATGTAATGTTTGTGCATATGAAACCGTTCTTCAATTTCAAGAGCATAATTTAGATTTGTTGCATGTGAGGGCAATTTTTTTTCGGTTATTGAGTACGCAAAGCTTTATTTATGAACAAGCAGAAATGCCACTGATAATATTTTGAAGATGTTAGCATTTTATGGTCATCATAGTGCTTTCAACCTGTGTAGTGCTAAGCACTACAATGATATAGTGCAAACAGGAGTACGGACGTCAATAATTATTCATGTTGCGGAAAAGTAGATAATGGTTAATATATCATTCATAAACTGTTATTTGTGTTTCTTTCTGGTTTATCTTTTAAAAGTTCCTATAGTATCACATTTTTGAAATCAATGGCTGAAATAACAGTTTCATCATTGAAGATATAGTTGCATCGTAAACAAAGAATTTAAAGAATTTTTGTAGAACGCACTAAGAACTTTTACTAGATAGCTACAAGCATCAGAATTTCCATAGTGTTTATAGCAATGGGAAATCTAGAGGAAATCATGCTGCCTTTTCACAATTAAAAAAGAAATGTAATCAGAAATTTTGAAATTAGCTCTTTCAATGAAATTTTAATGAGATACAACTACATGTCCTATTCTCTGCGGTTAAAAGAAATTGTAAGGAGAAACCTGAAGTTATC
Source organism: Typopeltis vanoorti (assembly GCF_054136105.1). NCBI lineage: Eukaryota > Metazoa > Arthropoda > Arachnida > Uropygi > Thelyphonidae > Typopeltis > Typopeltis vanoorti. The sequence continues at coordinate 38,515,066 of NC_143574.1, forward strand.
ACAAAGATATTTAATATTTAATATATTTAACATCAAATTTCATTTTCTGGAGTATCAGAGTTGAAGTTCTTTCCATTGTCGAAGTTGCTTCAGAATTCAGAATTTTTGTAGAACACACTTCATTTATTCTATCAAAAGCAAGCAGGCCAGAATAACATATTCAATATTCACTTTGACATTACACGGCCATCAAAGCCTTAGTCCATACATCCGAAGCATATTTATGCAGCAAATATTTGCATATGGAAAGACATTAGTGTGAAACCCATAAAATTCAAATGAACAAACTACATTTATGGCATCCTCAAAAACATTTAGGTATATACTCTAAGATAGCAGTTTGACAGCGACCAACCACAAACAAAACAAGAAAACAAAAAAATCACATCACGAAGCTGCAGACAAAAACTCAAAATAATCAACACAAACAGAAATAATGAATGTTTTATATAATGCGACAGATGTTCCATCCGTTTTTATCTTATAACTTGATTTGATTTTCAATTTGTAAAATTATTCAATGTAAGTGTAGTAAAACTAGAAATAGCTGAGATCCACTCTGATAATTCCTACTCTTTCATGAAAAAATGCTGGTCGCTACCCATTATAAATCAGTGTTCAGGACACGACCCGAACACTGCTTTATAGTATTCTCCTTGTGAACTACACTTTCCATTTGTCATGGGGATATTCAAAAGCGTATAATATAATATGTATAATATAGTATAATTATATATAATACTAGGGGGGGCTCTGCCCCCCCCCCCCCCGGGAACCTAACCCACCGAGTTCCGGGCTGGTTCACCTTAAATTCTGATGACTTGAATTTTGAAGACTAGACACTCAGGGGGCTACCTTCACTTGTCATTTCTGGAATCTTGATATTGGATAAGGATAAAAAAAAACACAATGTATTATGGAAAAGTTTTCATTTATAACACTTCTTTCCATACAATATTTTTAATACTTTTAGAACTTTGAATCTTTACACCTGCTTTCGAACGACATCTTAAGAATGCAACATATAGCTGTCCATGGCTGAATAAAGGTCTATTGATGTATATTCCAACACAATCAAAACTCTGCCTTGAGGCTAAGTAACAGTTATAGCAAAAGCTAACACTATAGGTTATTGTCGTTTGTGTAGTACAAAAGGTAACCTGCTTGCACTGGTATCGCCTGTATCCAATTTAATGCGTGGAAGGAACACAACTTCTCCAGCATAATCACCAGTCAGAATTTTACAGCAATTAAATGCTTATGCAATTTAACAATTTGTAAGTTTGTACCATTGCAGAGGCCATACTCGATACTTAAATTTCGAATAAGCATGACAACTGATCCTACTTTCAATTGTAATTTATGTACAGGGAATCCAGGAGATTATATCCAGGATATATATATATATATATATATATATATATATATATATATATATATATATATATATATATATATATTCTATCGTATACATGTATGCAACGATAGTTCCAAATAATTTCCCTTTTAATATTTCTTTCAGCAGAACTTTTAATTTTAAATGAAATATCCTTACAATAAGTAATGGGGTGTCATACGATTCCATTTTAAGGTACCTAAAATTTTTCAATGCTCTCTTTATTTCTGGCCAACCTCGATTACAGGTCATGGTTATAAAAAGATCAGGTCTTCCGTGCTTTCTCACAATGGCCATTGCATCTTGATATAATTGTTGCATGTCGTGGGCTTCCTATAAACGAAGAAGGTAAAAACAAATATATGGCCTAATCTCGCTTGATTTTGAAAATTCTCCGGATTATTTAATGCACATCTTGATACATGATCCATTAATCCTTGATAACACTCGATTCTCAGTTTATTTTGATTGTGTAAAAAATAATTAAGACGTTGATTTTCTGTTTGAATGTTTGCGTGAATGACGTATTGCTGATGTAACCGGTCTCCATAATAAATAAGATTGAACTGATCTATGTTTCTGTACATCAAACAGTAGGCATAGCACTGTAGCACTGATATCTGTTTTGATGTAACCTCACCTGTCTTGCATTATACTCGGTGCCCAACCTAAATCGCCACTTGGAAATAAGAGTGGAAAAATCACGGGGTCTATATGCGCAGACAGTTTTGGTAGTAGAACACCTTCGTCACTGGAATGAGGATAAACACATAAATCAAAGTCTGGAACCATACCGTCCTTTGAAATTATTATCACAGCACATTCAGACTTTACTGGTTTATTGTATACTCTTTTGTCAGGCCCTCTTGCAAAGAATAAGGAATATGACTGTTGGTTTTCCTCTACTACATTTTTCAATGCTCTGTATTTTTCAACCCATGGATGATGTTTTTCTAAAATTTCGATTATTTGACCAAAGTAATGGTGTAAGCTAGTACCTGATCTGAAATTTAATAATGCAAAGAAACATCAGGTTCATACAATAAATCTAACCACAATACGATTTATTAGTTGTACGTGATCCATAGAGAGATGTTGAAAGTTTATTTTTCATTAGGTTTGACTATAATAAATTTAGTTTCATCCTTTATCCCAGTGAGAGCAAACAAAGTTTGCGCTTGAAAATATCTTCAGGACTGAATATGGTGTTGTACTATCTTACCTGGGTAAGTAGTACAACACCAGGCAACTCATAGAAAAGGTGGAGCAAGCTACCAACACTCCTATCCCAGTATCTCCCATAATGCAAAACACATCTCCTTGCAGATATGTATAATGTTATGCATTAAGGGATTGGCCACCACCCAGACTAGTTTCGACCTTAATTGAGGTCTCTTTAGTGAGAGCCAGGCCCAGAGTTGGAGATACCAGGCAGAAGCAGTAGCAAGGTCATCTTTACCTATAGGAGTTTCCAAAAGGTTTACCACCTTTTTTTTTATTATTAAATTACTCTGGATTTAGAGAAAGATGTTGAAAGTTATTTTTCACTAGGTTTGACTATAATAAATTTAGTTTAATCCTTTATTCCAGTGAGAACAAACAAAGTTTGTGCCTGAAAATATCTTCAGGACTGAATATGGTGTTGTACTATCTTACCTGGGTAAGTAATACAACACCAGGCAACTCGTAGCAAATGTAGAGCAAGCTACCAACACTCCTATCCCAGTATCTCCAATAATGCAAAACACATCTCCTTGTGGATATGTTTAATTTTATGCATTAGGGATTGGCCACTACCCAGACTAGTTTCAGGCACAAACTTTGTTTGCTCTCACTGGGATAAAGGATTAAACTAAATTTATTATAGTCAAACCTAGTGAAAATAAACTTTCAACATCTTTCTCTAAATCCAGAGTAATTTAATAAAAAAAAAGGTGGCAAACCTTTTGGCAACTCCTATAGGTAAAGATGACCTTGCTACTGCTTCTGCCTGGTATCTCCAACTCTGGGCCTGGCTCCCACTGAAGAGACCTCAATTAAGGTCGAAACTAGTATGGGTAGTGGCCAATCCCTTAATGCATAACATTATACATATCCGCAAGGAGATGTGTTTTGCTACTGCTTCTGCCTGGTATCTCCAACTCTGGGCCTGGCTCCCACTGAAGAGATCTCAATTAAGGTCGAAACTAGTCTGAGTAGTGGCCAATCCCTTAATGCATAACATTATACATATCCGCAAGGAGATGTGTTTTGCATTATGGGAGATACTGAGATAGGAGTGTTGGTAGCTTACTCCACCTTTTCTACGATTTGCCTGGTGTTGTACTACTTACCCAGGTAAGAGAGTACAACACCATATTCATTCATGAAGATATTTTCAGGTGCAAACTTCGTTTGCTCTCACTGGGATAAAGGATTAAACTAAATTTATTATATCCATAGAGAGATGTTGGCGCAATATGATGTACCTGTCCCTGTACTCTCGTCTTCAGTCAGAAGTCGTCTGTCTGAAGTTATATCTGCTTGAAACATAGCAAAAGCAAATATCGAGTTGAATATACAAATTTCATTTCTAAAGCTTCTACCACAGAATATTGTTGTAATTCAACAGGGAATGGAGATAATTCTGACAACCTCACTTTACTATGACGACAGCAACTCTTTCTGCAAAATTCATTTTTCCAAAATATTGTGTTACAACTTTGGCACTTTTCAGTCATATCCACCGACATCGTGAGCTGCTACTGAATCGAAGTTTGTATTCTGACCTGATGACTGTCGTTGTCATTCCCGAAATTCTCTTACGCGTTCAGTGGATGATTTCGCTGGCTCTTTGGATGTCGAGGGTCACTGTTCTTCTTGGAATTGTTGTGCCTACTTTCTCTCTTACGTTCAGCAGGTGTTTTCACTGGCTGTTTGTATGACGAAGGACTATTGTCATCCGAACTATGTTACGTCTTCTTTTTCAATAAGGCATCAAATGTGCAAAAGAAAAATTAATTATTAAATAAAGGAGTCAAAATCACGAAATGAAAATGAAAATCAGTCCTGACCAGGACTGAGCCGTGCGGCTGTGCACTGCACAAGGGCGCTTGAAGATAGGGGCAGCATTTCACCATGGGAAATAATAAAAAAATATGTAAATTTTCTTATTCTTGAATTATATTGTATTATATAAATATCACAATTACAAATTATAGTTAATGCAATAAAAATGAAATTTTAAATCAGTCAAATTATTGAGAATTCTGCAGTCTAACAACATTTTTAACTTATTACATCACCAGTTTTTTATAATTTGTTTGAAGTGAAACGTTATCAATATTACCACAGATTTTATTTCACAGAGTAAGTATCGACTCAGCGAAAATTGCATAAATATTTTCGATTCTTTATTATATTTTTAGTTGAAATTATTAGTTTAAGACAGACTGTGAATTCATTCTGTGTTGTTGGATGTTGGATGCCCAGTACCATCGACAGGGTATAGCATAGAGGCAGCCTGGCTCATGGCGTTGCTTAATAAGGGTGCTTGTTCAGCTGTATTACAGCAACAATATTTTTACAAAAATACAGTATTTAGTTTAGCAAATAAAAAAGGTGCCAGTTCCCACTGATAAAATATCAGCACAAATATCATATGTGCTGATATTTTATTAATAAAAAATTTACAGTCAATACATATTAAATCTAAACATTTTAGAACTCACTTATTAGATACTTAAGGAAGTAACCCATAAAGTATCATACGATGTAAATTTCATAAACTTTTATAGTCTATATATATATTAAATTATATTATGCACGAATTCTCCTACTCAAATTGTGAATCACTATTGTCCCAAAATTTCACAATGGAGGGATAACTCGCTCCCTGCAGTAAACAATACACCCTCCACAACAGCAACTATACTGCAGAAACACGAAAAACAATTAGTTTTGTCATATCACTGAATCAGGTTCGCAGACATTTGCAGACTGTAATATATTTATCAACAAATAGTGCAATTACAGACAACTGGGAATATATAAACACTAACTAATAATCAGATCTCTCCTCCAACAGAAATTGCTGTATAGACTGAAGCAAATCACATGTTGCAGGTGCAACATATGGTTTTGCTTGACACTACCACGTCATGAACGTGTTAAAACTAAGAAATATATAGTGAATGCATTTCAGATATTATGGAAATCGTTTTAAGAGAATTAGCATTTCAATTCAATTGTCAGCTTGTTTTGTTTTGGTCGCGCGATCTTTTGTTTATACCACACCAATCATATGCACTTCTTAATAGTTGCTTTTTCTCTACTGGCCTACAATCACGCACATCTTTCACTTCTCATTAGTAATTTGTCAAGGATTGTTCATTATGTATCTCAAGTCTTAAATTACTGGTCATTTTTGCTTATCGATATAATGGGAAAGAAGATGACTATTTGGGTAGATAACTTTGATTGCACACAAGGAAACTGCTCTCGAAGATGGACAGAAGAAGTGATGGAGAATAGGAGCTTCTTGGTAAGTCATACTCATTTCCAGTTTTTTTTTTTGAAAACTTTAGTTTTGAAAATCCCTGCATATATCTCGCACCACGATTTTTTAGCTTTAATTTTGTGAAAAAAGTGCGAGTCATAGTCAAGTAAGTATGGTAATTTTTTTTAGCTTTCAAATTCTTAAGTAAGGAGACTTAAGTACTTTCATTGGTTAAAGACTGGATTTATAAAACACACAAAAGAGGGCAATATAGCAGATATAGAAATAGGCAATTTCACTTGTCTCATTGATGATAAATTATTTATGTTAAGTAAAAATGTATAGTATCTTTATAAATTTTGTTCTATTAAAAATAAATCATAATTTTTTTTGTTTAAATGTACATCTAAATTCAAATAAAACAGACATTTACAATGAAATATATTTTTATTTATTTATTTATTATTATTATTGTTTTGATAAGGGTATTTTGAAAAGGTACTTGGTAATAATGAAAATTAAAGAAGGGATACACGGATATCTGAAGTTTCAGAAACACTGATCTATCCAAATATTTAGTCTGAAACATAGGTGTATATTACGATGTTCGTTTTCTTAAATTCCACTTCGAATTTGGATAGACAAAATAACGTCTATCCAAATATGCACTTCTTACATTTTTTTCAGCATCATTTCAATTTTGAATGTGAAACATATTGTGTATTGTGTATTCTGTGTTTAAGTGACTTTGGACAATTTTTGACTTTGATTTTAATTGTTTACTTATTATTGGATTTTTGATAGACAAATAAAATTTTAAAGATAATAGTTTATAAATTATAAACACATTAATCAGTGAGGGACCATAGCTAAAAATCCCGTATATATGCGGGGTAGACTATTGGCACGTCAGGCTGACATGGATCTAATAAAACTCTTTAGATGATCTAAGTTTGTTTACACATAATGCAATTGGCCCTTTCTTGATACTTTTTTGGTGTATTTTTGTATCATTTCATTTTGAAATGATACAAAATAATAAATATATAATAAATAATAATAATAAATGATAGAACTAATAAATATATTTTATAAAACAAAAGGCAACTGCTGTATAAAATATATTTATTATTTCTATTATATTTTTGAAAAGTTTGAAAATCAGTTAAATTGTTTAATTTTAGTTAATTATCTCATTTTGAAAACAAAAGATTTTTATCTTATTGTTGCAGACTGTGTAATATATTTCTAGGTTGGAAGACATTGGGGTTCTTTAACTAATTTCTTTAATAAATAATTTCAATATTCTAGAAATTTCTGAATTATTAAACAATTACCAGAATGTAAAAAATATTAAATAAATATCACTGCGAAATCAATCAGTGGCTAATATCTCTACATGTTAATTTTCAAAAAATACCTGAAATGTAAGCATATTTATTATTCAAAGCCTCTGAAAAATCAAATTCTGCAATAAAAAAAATAGTCTGTCTTGGGTCATTCACTTTAAAAATAATAGTCGGTTAAGTGGTTAAGAGATAAGTTTAAGAAAAATTCAGAAATTATTTATTTTGGTGGAAAACTTTTAATGCTCTCCTTAAAGTCTATCCAAGTGTGTCAACCCCTAGATGTCAGGAAAAAAAGCCAAAGAAGTTATCTGGTGCACAAAAGACAACTGCAATGAGTACAACTGGAACATACATTGGCTGGATCACTGAATACATTTTTAACATCAGGACCACATAAAAAACGAAGAACAGAAAGTTCTGACGAAGCAAGTACTCCATGTAGCTCTACTACAGAAAAAGAGAGGACACAAGATAACTATGAAGAAACAAATGTTACATGTGAAAATGAAACTGGCCTGACTGGACTGTCTACAGAAGTTGCAGCAGAAGAAATATTGGATTCTGATTCAGCGAAACACGAAACTTGAAATTTTATTATAAATTTTAATGTTAATGATCCATTTACTTGACCAAATCATATAACTACCAAAGTTAGAGATTGTTTAGTTGAGCATTGCTCATGTCAAGTGGTTAATAAAGAATTTCCCAAAGATGAATCTGTCCCCAGGTTTTCCGCTTCATACTATTTTCGAACTTTAGCAAATGGAGAAAAACTTTTACGAAGTTATTTAGTTTATTTAGAATCAAGAAATTCGATTTTCTGTTATTATTGCAAAATATTTGGTAGTCAAAATTCCCAACTTACTAACGAATACGGTTGTAACAATTGCCAACATTTGTGTCATATACTAAAAAGACACGAGACAAGTTCCGTGCACATTAAAAACTGTTCAAAATACAGCGAACTTAAAATGTCATTGATTAAGAAATGCATTATGGATTGCACACAACAAAGATTATACTAAACTGAGAAAAAATATTGGCAATCTGTTATATAATGGTTAATCTACATAATACAATATTTATCAAGACAGTGTATAGCTTTTAGAGGTTCTTCACAAAAACATTTTGAAATTTGATTCAATAATGGAAGAAAACTTGCATCGCATCCAAACATCACAAAAAGGGGAACATTACTCGTTATTTAGGTGATAAAATACAAAATGAAATCATCCGTATAATTTCTGAAGTTATGAAACAAAAAATTTTAGAAATGGTTAAAGAGGCGAAATATTATTCATTAATTCTTGACACTACTCCGGATATAAGCCACACAGAACGATTTTCTATTGTTATTAGATTTGTTAACCAAAACAAAGATACAAATATAGCAGAAATTCATTACTATTTTTTGGGTTTTCAATCTGTACGACTATTTCAATTTATAAAAAATTATTTAAATTTATTAAATATTAACATTTTGGGTTTACGCGGCCAAGCTTATGATAAGGGTTCAAATATGCGAGGCAAACATAATGGACTGCAGAAAAAAATCCTTGAAATAAATTCAAGGGTGTTTTTTTATTCCATGTGATGCTCATTCATTAAATTTGGTAGTTGATGATGCAGCTAAGATGTACTGTGAAACTGTAAATTTTTAGGGATAATACAGGAATTATATAATTATTTTTCAATATCTGTGAAGCGTTGGGCTATATCAAAAAAACATATTCGTGTTTTAAATTTGAAACCACTTTCTGCTACTAGGTGGGAAAGTAGAGTAAAAGCAATAAAGCCACTTAAAAATAATATCAAGGAAATTTACCAGGCTCTTTTTGATATTATGGAAGATGAAAGTGAAGATATCGATTCTAGAGTTCAGGCAGACAACTTAATTTCAAAGATTTATTCGTTTAACACGTTTGCTGCCAACTACGAATATACTCGTAGTTGGTAAACCAGCTACACAAGCCAGCTACGAGTATGCTCGTATGACGCTTACCGCCGGCAACGAGATTACTGTACTGACCTTGAAGAAGTGAAATTGCTTGGCGTATTGGAAAAGACTATGCCGAAGTAGCGTTGCAGCGAACGTGTTAAATTTATTTGCTCTGTTCATGTTTGGTATGAAATCTCAAGTCTCGTAAATGTTGCAAGCAAAATAATGCAGAATTTGACATTTGATATAGGAAAAATTACAGAAAATTTTGATTACGTTTTACAAGAATTAAATACTCGCCAAACAGAACAATATTTCCAAAATATTATTATAACTGCAAATGAAGTAGCAAACGATTTTAATATTGATCCTATTATTCCATACATTTGCAAAAGAACAAAAAAAAAAAGTTTGGTTACGAAGCATCAGATGACACAACGTATGATCCTAAACAAAATTTTAAAATAATTTTTTTCTTCGTGATTTTTAGACACAACAATAACTTCAGTCACAGAAAGATTCATACTCTTAAAACAACATAGCGAGGACTTTAAAGTTATAATACACAGCAAATTAAAAAATTGGAGCAATGAAGATTTAATGAAACATTGTAAATATTTGCACTTAAAACTGAGCGACAATCAAGATTCCGACAATCGCGATATTGATGGTAGGTATTTATTTAAGAAATTAAAAACTTTGCAATGTTTCATTAAAAAAAGAGTCAGTGACCAGGGATGTTTTAAATTATATATATGAAAATAAATTAACCGACACGTTTCTGAATACTGCGGTTTTGATGCCTATGTATTTAACATTACCAATATCCGTAGCATCAGGGGAAAGAAGTTATTCAAAACTGAAACTAATAAAAAATTATTTGTGGTCAACAATGTCTGGAGAGCATCTAACGGATTTATCAATTATATCAATTGAAAATAATATTGATTCATTAGACATTAAAGATATTAAAATTTCATAGCGGTTAAAGCAAGACAGATAAATATGTAAAATATATCTACATTTATACTAATTGTTATATAGTTAAAAGCATATCTCCAAATTATCTTTGTTATGTAATATTTCTTTTTATATTAAAATAAAAGTACTTTTTGTTTATATATATATATATATATATACTAGGGGGCTTCGCCCACTGACATCTATGGTGCCCAACCCCCTATGTTCTGGGGACTGGTAGGCCAGTTCTCCTTGAATTCTGATGACTCAACACTCAGGGTAACTCGTGAGTGTCGAATCTTCAAAAGGGGGACTTCACCCCACTCGCGCCTAAGGTGCCCAACCCCTGCGGTGTACCGGACTGGTAGGCCGGTTCTCCTTGAATTCGGATGACTCGAATTTTGAAGACTCGATACTCAGGGTAGCCCCTGAGTTTCAAAACGTTTCAAATAACTTGACAAAAACGTTACAGCCTACATCCGTTTCAAGCCGATGTCACATCCATTGCCAATTTCAGCTTATCATTTTATAGTACGGAGTAGATATATATATTCAGTTGTATTTATATATCAAGGAATAAACATTTTTGAAAATTTTTATTATTAAAAATTCCTTATTAATGAATTTATTCTTATTATTATTATTACCACCCCAAGACCTCACAGAGTCAAAGACTCATCTGGGAGGTCCCTTTTATCACACACACACAGCTCATCATAACGTGTTTTAAATACATTCAAACTCTTTGCAGACACCACATTCTCAGGCAAGGCATTCCAATCATTCACAACTCTGCACGAAAAAAACCTTGTTACCTGTGAGCTAGAGTGGCAGTCAAGTAGAAAAGGCTTATTACGAACAAAAGGAAAAAGAAGCTTGATCTCTTCAATTTCAAAGTTAAAGGATAAATATCTAACTGCCATCACACATAACATGCAAACAGAGATTAGCTTCAACTACGAAAGATAGGACAAAGGATGAAAGCTTATTAAATCAACTCACTACTCTGAGCTTATTTTATGAGGCCACTTTACCAAATCAAATATTATTATTATTATTATTATTATTATTATTATTATTATTATTATTATTATTATTATTATTATTATTTCCCAAGACCTCATGGAGTCAAAGACTCATCTGGGAGGTCCTTTTATCACACACACACATCTCATCATACTGTGTCTTAAACACACTCAAACTCCTTGCAGACACCACACTCTCAGGCAAGGCATTCCAATCATTCACAACCCTGCACGAAAACAACCTGCCTCTCACTCTACTACTCACATCCTCTTTATAGTTTTCAGGGATGACCTCTGGTTCTCCCCTGATCTCCCACTATTCTCTGTAAAACTTCTCCAGCATTGATCCTATAACTCCTTACCAACTTGTAGGTCTCTATCACATTTCCCCACTTCCTCCTGTCCACCAGACTCTGCAAATGACATCTTCTCAATCTTTCCTCATACTCGACATTCCAGAGGTCAGAAATTACCTTAGTCATTCTCCTTTGGACCCTTTCCAACATCTCTTCATTCTTCTGAAAACCTGGTGACCAAATCTGTGCACAATAGTCCATGTGTGGCCTAATCAAAGCCTTATACAATGGAACAAGAATCTCCCTACTTCTACAGGTCAGTGTCCTCCGCATCATTCCCATCAGCTGTCTTTATACCATTTTCTCCAAATGGTATAAAGTCAATGTCATCCTTCCATAATTATTCTTTCTTTTGTTCATGATACACCTGCAAGCTGTCTCCTGAGCTCTTCATAATCACCCCCCCCTTGTAATTCCACATATACCATTTTCTCACAGAGGTCCTTGCACGGCTGGCAACCACCGAGGTAATCACATCATGGTCACTTTCACCAATTGGTGGATGATTTGACACCTCATTTATAATTACATTCTCTGATGAGATCACCAAATCCAAGACCCTCAATCCTCGTGTGCCCTCTGTTATATACTGTCTGAGATAGTTATCCCTCAAAAACAAAAGAAATTCATTTTCTTTGCTTCCAGTTGCTATCTCATCACTCCAGTCTATATTGCCATAAATATAATCACCCAATAATGATCACCCTTTTCTTATTTACTTGGCTAATTTGATTGTACACTTCATTATCACCACCATCCACATTACCTGGTCTATAACAACATCCCACCAAGTATTTGATTCCATTCACCTCTATGTCACACCATACTGCCTCAGAATCACTGGCACTATTTCCCTCTTGCATCTCTACCTTATATGGACATAACTCTTTCTCTATCATCAATAGCACTTCCCCTCCCTTTTTACCCCTTACGTCCTCACGAAACACATCATACCATTCCATCTCTATTCCTGTCAGGATGTCATCTTCTACCAACCATGTCTCACTTATTCCGACAATCGTTGGGTGAACAGAAGCAATTAGTGCAACCATTTCAACTGCCTTGTTTCTTATACATCTTGTATTTGTATACAAACACAACAGTTCATTTTTGGATCTACAGGTAGTTTCACTGATACCATCATTCGATATGATCTCTTCATGCTCGATCGGGGCCATTTCCCTTTCTGCTTCTTCATTTTAAAATCCTTTTCAATTCCAACTGTTTCCTCTTGATCCCTGGTCACCCCCATTCCTTTCCTGCCTACACATGCTCACCTCCTCTTTGAGCATCCACCTTTCTCATGCTGTGTACTCCTGTCCACCCTGAGCCTCCCCGTTTCCCTGCTCCTCTTGTACACCTATTCTCTCATTTTCTATACTCATACCACTCACTTCCTTATTCATAACCACCTCTTCAATCTCTCCTGCTCTTCCACATCACTCCCCTCTCGATCTGATTAATTCTCTCTATTCACTTCTCTACCTTCCAGCAGCTGTCTCTCCAAGCAACTCACACCATAACCACTCAAATGCAGTCCATCACTCGAATATATATGACTTCTTCCTTCAAACTCATTCCACACATTAACAAACTGTATTCCCATCTCCTTACACATTTCAGCCAACATATCATTCATAATCTTTGCTCTCTGTCTCATTTCACTACAGTCATACCTAGGCAACATGCTAACTACCCTTCCTGTCACAATATTCTCTTTTATCCTCTGATGAGATGACCAAATCCAAGACCCTCAATCCTCGTGTGCCCTCTGTTATATACTGTCTGATATATATACTGTCTAAGCAGCCTCCTGATATCCATTCTGACACACTCTTTGTCCTCTCTCAAATCATTCATACCTATTAATTCTATTAACTCTTTTGCTCGCTCCTGCCTCATATCCAATGCCTCAATCACTCCACTCATTTTTGCACCTGGAAAACATACCTTGTGCATTCTATCCTCCAGCACACCTTTAATAATGGAGCCGCTATACAACACCACTCGCTCATCTTTCGTTAACTCTTTCATGCCATCATTATTTATTTTAATAGTTTTTATCCGAATTTTCTTAATTTCATTCTGCATCCATTTCATTTCTTGCTTCATCCAATCCAACTCAACTTCCTAATCTCGTGACACATTCTCTCCATCATTCAATCTTTCTAACTCTCAACCCCGTCTTCTCACTTTCACTCTCATTTATCCTTCTTTGTTTCTGTACTTTCGGTCCAACATGCGTCCAATTTTCGCTATCATTCATCCTTTCGATTTTTTTCACTTTCGATTTCTGCGTCACGCCATTTCTAGTTTCATTCGTTCTCTCAATTTCGTTTCTTCCCACCACTCTCACCTCACTTTCGTCCCTTTTACCTTCCATTACGGTTTTCAAATCGCTCTTTTTCTTTTTTACTGGTTTTTTTAACATTTTTTCACCTCTCTTCTCACCATCCCTCTCTTTCAAACGAGCGCTCATTTTACCCGCAACAATGTCACTACTAACACTTTCTGTCATCAATTTCATATTTGCATTCATCAATTCCTCATTCAGATCACACTTTGCACAAACCCTCCTTTCATCCTCACCAAATATCCACAAATCATTTATGTAATCGAAAGAATACATATAACAGACCTCACACTTAACGAAATAACTGAAATCTAAATTAAAGTCATGGAATGACAATGCCACCGCCATTTTTCGTAGGTTACTAAGTCTAATAATAAGGATTTCGTAATTAAGTTTTGTGAAAAAAAAAATCCCTCACACTAATAAAACCGGTAGTGCACAATGTTTACAGCCTCTCTCACTCAAACAATTATGCATATATATTAAATTATTCTTAGAAAACATATCCCAATCAGGAGCTCTACTTATACATGTCACTTTGCTTGACTCACGATCACCCTCCAAAGCGCTCATGAGTGATTACAATGTTTTACTACTGTTAAATAAAATTTATTTTTATGTATGTGTATAAACTGTTTTGTACTTTTAACAAACTAAAATTTTTCGCAAAAATTTTTCATGGAAACTTATTTTAGGGGGGTACTGAAAAACGTTTTGCACAAGGGTGCCTTCTACCCATGGCGCAGCACTGGTCATAACATGCACGTTATGCTAATTTCAGTAATGAATACTGACATACTGTTCTAATGGTCGACAATGAGTTTGATTGTTGTAATTGTGAAGCGATATATCATATATATATTTTTAAACAAAATAACAAATTGTTGTCTAATAAAGGCAAACACATTGTTGGACATTTTAAAAAAAACAATGAAGTTTTATGATGCATTTATATAAAGAATTTTCATTGCTTAATAAGGCCAGGTATTTTGCAGTTCATTTTAATTCAATCTTGTATTTCTTATGTAAGTGATAATTTTACCATTCAATTAATATCAAATGTTTTTCATTACTGCACATTGGAGTGTGTGTGTGAGATGCATGAAGGTTTAGCTGGGGCCCTGAAAAATTAGAGTCAAAATCATGAAATGAAAATAAAATATTTAGCTTCTTATCAACTGGTGTATTCCCGTTAGAATGAAAGGTCAACGATGATCAATGCGTATTTATAAGACAAAAAAAACGATCCATTTGATTTAACTGACACTCTTATAGATAGCAGGCTTTATTTATAAAATGACATAAAAAAAAAGAACATATATATGTAGGATTTAAAATAGGCCCGATTTTAAACTTGACATAAAAATTTTCAAATTTTGGCTTATCTTTTTATATTAGATAGAGATAATAATAATAATATATATATATATATATATATTCCAAAGTAAGAAAACTTAGGAATATACATAAGTCAAGTTTGCGCCTGCATTATTTTTAGGTCTGAATCAATTCGTGGTAAAGGTGGTGTAAGCTCTGATCACTTTCCCTTAGAATCTCCCTTAATGCAAAGCACATCTCCTTGCAGACATGTATGATGCTATGCATTAAGGGAATGGCCACTACCCAGACTGGTTTCAACCTTTATTGAGGTCTCATCAGTTGGAGTTTACTCCATCTTTACCACGAGCTGCCTCAGACCTGAAAATACTTCAGGCACAAACTTGACTTAGTTTATGGCTCTGCTTGGTGGAATGAGCCTGCCACTGAGTAGAGCCAATGCTGAGAAGTTCTTGGTGATGGGGTGAGCTTGTCACTGAGTGGAACAATGCTGAGTTGGACTATCTTTCAGGATTGTCTAATTTTTAGAGCCCGCTTCACCTATACAAACGTCGAAACCGGTCTGGGTAGTGGCCTTTTCCTTAATGCATAGCATCATACATGTCCGCAAGCAGATGTGCTTTGCATTAGGGGAGATACTAAGGGAAAGTGATCAGAGCTTATTCCACCTTTACCATGAGTTGCCTCAGACCTAAAAATACTTTAGGTGCAAAGATGACTTACTTGCTTGTTTGCTTACTTGGGGAAAAGGATTAAAACAAAGTTTTAATCCTTTTAAAGATACCAAGCAATTATAAAATTGCTTGGTATCTTTAATATATAAATTGTGTGTCCTTCTGATCAAATGGTCTAGGTCTATTTCTGATGAAAAACACCTTTTCAGGAGGATAAACCGTCACTAATATTCATTAGGCTATATATGTCCCTGGATGCATCACTTCCTGTGATCTTTAAATTCCACAACTTTTTTAACAGTTTAGGTATAACACCAAACTTAATAGCTTCAGTAATTCCCACCGATTACATTATGATAGAATTATTAATCCATTTTTTACTCAATGCCTGCAGAAATATCATTTGAATGTTTTGTTACTGATACGAGTTTATGTCACTATACACGCATCAGTTTTTATTTATTTATTTATTTTATTTCATTGAAATCAAGGTTGATATAAAATACAGCAATGAAATAAGTACTACAAATCAAATTTTCATCAGAGCCACAATCGCAGAGCAATGTACGAATAGAAAATTCAGCTGATAATTATAATGAAGTATTATAACATTAATGATTATAGAATATTAATTATAATAATTAACATTATAATTATTGTGAATAATTATAATTATTCAGCTGATTTATTATCTTGAAGTGCATTTGAAGGAATGCAGTGAAATATACAATATATAATGTATATCAGTGCCATGGAGTTCCCACTTAGGTTGGTTGTGCTGTCGTGTGACTTGTGCAACCCGCGCTACAAAATTCCCGTCATTTTCAGAGTATGATTGATTTTTTATCAATGTATCAATGTATGAAATTATTAAGAATGCATAGTGACTCATCGCTCATCTTAATTAATTGTATATTATTAATTGTAGAATAACTTTGATTACTTTAACTTTTTAGTTAACTGTAGTGAAATCTGTGTGGAGTAGAAGTCATTGTGTTTGTTTGAAGATATATTATGAGTTATTATTATTATTAAGAGAAAGTATTCACTGTCCTCTCCCCGTCATGGGGCGACTCAGCAACAGCCCACAAAAATTACACCTATAAAAGCTAACGGGATTAAAAAACTAGTAGTCAAGGATCTGAATGGAACCCACGACAGTACCCCAATATACTTGTCTGAATACCTAATGGCATATTATCAGAAACTATTCTACCAAACGAGGAAGATAAAAACAGAAAGAAATTACCAGTTCATATGGATAAGTGACAGCAAAATATTCCTTAAAAAGACACATGACGCAAAGCCAATCCAAATAAAATCCGTAGAAGACCTCAATAGGCTGCCACATTAAAAAGAACACTGATGAGTCATAAAGAAGGGAACAACATACCAACCCACATGAATGCAGACCAACAAGCAGATGTAATCACCCCAGAAAATGACAACTGCCACATTTTGAAATCGATAACAGAATGGAAACAAGTGACTATCGCCAAAAAGGACCATCTATTCTCAACATCAGGAGCATTCAAAAATACTGGTTAACCCTGCAAGCTTATCTGAATGAAGATATAGACAACATAAGACATTTTAATACCTGACTGAAGTATCTATGATAAACGAAGAGGCAACCATCTACCAAACGCCACACTTCCAACAAACAAACACTGCAGACAAACTAAACAAGGCTGTGGTATAATAATATTTATCAAACATAATTTAGAAGTAAAAGAAATAAACTACAAATTAGAATATGCAGAAAACATATGCATTGAAATTAAAAACATCAAACAAGAAAACTCCTTGATATTAAACGCAACATATATACAGACCACCCAACATAAGCACCACAAAATTTCTAGATGAATTAAACAGATGGCTTTCAATCACGGAAGAAAGCACCTCTGAATACTTGATAATAATATAATAGGTGACATGAATAAAAACATTAGGAACATAAATAACAACACAGAACAATACCTAGACCTCTTATCAGCATATAACATAATCCCATCCATACAGTCATATACACGAGAAGAGATAGGCAGAAATACAACCATCTCAGCCTGTATTGACCATATAAATATAAGGGGCCCCTCCAAACAGCCACACAGTAGCTATCATAACATGCAAACTGGCAGACCATTATTTCACAGCATTACAGTTAGAACCAGAACCCATAAAACTCACTGAGATTACAAAACAGTACTATAGCATCCTAAAGGAAACAATAGTCAACAACGAAATCAGAAAAACAGACTGGATGGCAGATAACATCTTTCGACTCTGGCTGAATCTATATATAATAATCTTAAACTTTCATTTAATAAAATATATGACAAAGCATTAACAAAAATAAAAATATGCTCCCAAACTAAACAGAATCCATGGATAACAGACATACAATGAAAAGGATGCCATATAGAAACAACTTAAAAAAAATCGCCAAACAATATCATTTTACAAGCTGAATACGAAACAAAATGGAATCTCTTAACAACACAGATTAGAACGTCAAAAAGAAACTACTATAGCAACAATTTAACAACAGTTCAGAATGACATAAAGGAAACCTGGCACCTTAGTCGAGAGGTTTCCCCACAGAAACAAAAGAAGAACTATCACTTGTAATTCAACAAATTAAACCCTAACAAAGGATCAGGAATAGATGGAATCAGATCAAAAGACCAAGAAACACTCAACTGACCTATGTCCAATTATATAAAAACTGTTAAATAAAATCTTCGAAATGGGACACATACCTGAAACAGTAAAGACTGCATTAATCACACCCATACATACACATCGAAAAAGAAACATTATAAGTAAATACAGATCCATCACCACATTGTCTGTAATCAACCAAATCATGGAGCACATTGTGCATTGCAAACGCTCCACATACGTTGAAAATTTTCAATCATACTGTTAGATCTTAATGGGGACTCTTTCAACAAAAATGTCATTCATTCATGATTTAACAAGAAACAAAATTCTGAGCTAGAAATGCTTGCACTATGGTTAATTAAGGAAAAAATATAAAAGAAAACCTGTTACAATTACCTTAGAAAGAAGTAAAGTTGAGGAGAAAATTGTATGTCAAAATAGAATTATATTGTTAAAATTATTGATGTCTAAATTATACTGTATAAGAATGTAAATCTAAGTGCAAACAAAGGTTCAAAGGTTGCTAGCTAACTGCCTACGATGACATCACAGCGCAACGGAAGCATTCGTGGAAGGCGCACTGAACTCGCATTCGGCGAAATGAGCGCTCTTCAAGGAGCAGGTGTGATGCAATCACGTAGGGCGAATAGGAGAGCACAGTGAGAGATCCTCCATTACGAAAAGAGGGCACTAAAAAGGAGAATAAAAAGCGAGTTCACTCAGGTTTGAAACCCCCCCCCCCCCAGTTTTTTCTGTTCCTGTTTTCTCGTGTGGACAAGCAGAGCGCTGACCAATCGACGGTGCCGGAAGTATTCTCCTTCCCGGTTGCTAGCTGAAGGAGTCGGGTATGCTATACGGCAGCTGGTGGCAGACACCAACTAGGACCATCAGTAAAAGTTTACGAAACAGCGGAATAAGTTCCCCAAAAAGGACGGCCGAGATGACGATATCGATCCAGTAGATGAGCGTATATACGGAAAAGTGTAAGAATGGCGATTTGCGTCGATCAGTGTAATCTCCATGTGGACGCGACTCGATAAAGCAGAAAGACATCTGACAACAAAGGACGGACGAAAGAAGCGCGACAGAGGAGTTGGGTTCAAGGTTATATCATAGTGTGTAGTGTTCCTGCAAGCTCCTGATAAGATAAGTATTATTTTCAGTTAACGTGATAAATTTACTTAATATTGCGTAATTTTTTTTGCCTTGCATATTTTAGTGTATCTGTTTGTGTGTTTTTGGTGTGTTATAACTTATAATTTGATAAAAATGTTTAAAAGGAGGGCCATAATTGCGAATGACTTTATGCGTGGGTTATGCATGATGAGTGGTGTAGAATTTGTGGACGTGTGGAGTGAGATTGATTGGCGAAAGGATCTAAATAAGATGGATGGCTTGCATTTGAATGGTTACGGTGTAAGAAGACTTGAGAAAGTGTTGCTGAATGTACTGGATGTGCAAATTCAGGGAAACTAGATTTGTTAAGGGGGGAGTAGATATACAGTCGTTAGGGAGGTAGTTGAATGTAAGAATGAATATAATATGCCAGAGCAAATAAGGACAACAAATCAGAGTGGGATAGTTAATATAAGGCATCAAGGTAGGGTTGGGGCTAATGGGGTCTTAAATTCATGTACACTAATGCTAGGAGTATTAGGAACAAGAAGGAAGAGTTTTTGGCCATGGTTGGCACTTCCAGACCACAGGTTATTGGTATTAGTGAAACATGGCTGACTGTAGATGATATAGCTAGTGGGATTGAATGTGATGGGTATAGTAATGACAGGGAGAATAAAATGGGGGGAAGGAGTATTGTTGATGATAGCTGATGAGCTGCAGCCAAGGAGAATAGAAGTTGAATTGCAGGATAGAGAATAGAGCACATTTGAGGCCATTTGGTGTGAGATTGTGGCTAGCAGAACTAAATATACAATTGGGTGCTGCTATAGACCAGGTGATGGAAAAGTTGGTAGTGACAGTATGCACAAGCAAATAGAAGAAATGAGTGGAAGGAGGGTGATTATTATGGGAGATTTCAACTATGGTTGCATTGAATGGAGTGAGGAGAGGACACACGGGAGGAAGGAATTGGATTTTATGCGGTTATTAAGGGATAACTATCTGCGACAGCATGTAATGAAAAATTCTAGGGGTCAGAGAGTGCTTGACATAGTAATTACATCTGAGCATTTGGTAACACATATGACCACATTGCAGCCAATCGGTGAGAGTGATCATAGGGTCTTGACTTGGGAGGGGGTGAAAGGTGTAGAATTTCAATTAAGACAGGGTACATGTGGAATTATCGGGCTGGAAAGTATGACAAGCTTAGAGTTTGATTGGTTCAGTGCCATGGCATGTACAACTGCAAGGACTAGAAGTTGATAGTGCATGGGAGGTAGTTAAGAAATGCTTGCATGAAGCAATGGCTGACTGTATACCTAGACTCCGAATAATAAATCAAGTAGGGGTTAAATGGATGAATAACACCATTAAGCTTGAGCTGCAAAAAAAGAAACAACTATGGAGGGAATTTAAGGAGAAACATGAACGGTATAAGGCATAGGCCAGAAGGGGTGACGAGTGTGGTAAGAAAAGCAAAAAGATTACGAAAGAACATTGGCCATGCAGACTAAAGAGAATCCTAAACGGCTTTTTAGATATGTAGCAAGTAAAAGGAAAAATGTACATGGCAGAATGATTTTAAAGAATGCCGATGGTAGGGAGGTAACTGAATCAGTTGATATAGTTGAGTTACTGAGTGAGCACTTCGCAAAAATATATCATCCAGGTGGTGACATTGCAGAAACGAATAAACCAGTAGATTATATGGGAATTGTGGTGAATGAAAGTGGAGGTGAGTAGTCTGTTGCACAACCTCAGTGTCAATACATCTGTAGGATTGGATGGTATACCAGCTAAAGAATTGTCAGTACCCTTGACCATTTTGTTTAATTTGAGTCTCGGGTCTGGGTTAGTCCCGATGGGGGTGGAAAGAGGAGAAAATAGTTCCACTGCATAAAGGTGGTTCCAAGACTGCTGTTGTAAATTACCGGCCGATTGGCATATCAAGAATCATTGTCAACGTCTTAGAGAAATTAGTCAAGAAAAGAATACAGGATTGGATAGATGAAAATGGGATATTGTATGGGGGACAACATGGTTTTGTGAAGGGTAGATCATAGCCTCAGTAACTTGCTCACGTTTTATAACACAGTGACGACTGAACTGGATAGGGGTAATGGGTTTTACAGCGATACTACTGGACCTTGCCAAGGCCTTTGATAGGATACCACATTGAACCCTAATCAGTAAACTGGAGCAGATGGGGATAGATATATAGGGTTGGTGAGATGGATAGGAGTGTGGTTGAAGGATACCAGAGAGTGGTTTATTCAGGAGTGGAGTCTAAAAGACGTCTTGTGACTAGTGCCGGCAGGGCTCTGTTCTTGGACCACTGCTTTTCAATTTGTTCATCAATGATATAGGAAAGGATTTGAGAGGAAGTGTTCACTTGTTTGCTGATGATTTGGATAGTTTGGAGGACTGGGCTAGGAAAAATGGATGTCAATTTAATGTGGCAATGTGTAAGGTTATGCACTTTGGGGTGAAAAGAATAGCAGGAGTATATCGCATTGGTGGAACTGTACTCCAGGAGATCGATATGGCCAGGGATTTGGGAGTGTTGGTGAATAGCGAATTGAAGTTTAGGGGGCACATTGCAAAAGTGACTAAAACAGCTCACCAAATCACTTGGCTTCTGAAAAAATACTTTAACATGCAGAAACAAACAAGTTGTTGTTCCTCTGTATCGAGCCTTGATAAGACCCCCATCTGGACTACTTTGCCCAGTTATGGGCACCAGGGTTTCTTCATGATGGGGAGGAAGTGGAGAGGGTCCAGAGATGAGTGACCAAGATGATAGCAGGTCTGTGGAATGAACCTTATGAGAATAGGTTGAAGATTTGTCGGTTGCAGAAATTGGACAATAGGCGAAGGAGGGGTGATATGTTGAGACATTCAAATTACTGAAGGGTTTTTATAAGATTGATCCAGAAGATATTTTTGAAAATATGACTGGAGGTGGGAGGACTAGGGGCCATGCATGGAAGCTGTGCAAGAGCGTGGTTGACAAGGGTGTTTAAAAGCTAGGTTTTTTACTTGGAGAGTGGTGAATGAGTGGAATAAGCTTCCAGAGTCTGTTGTGGGTGCTACGACCGTAAACGAATTCAAGGCAAGGTATGATAGATTACTGTGTCAATGTCGAATAGTTGTGCTTGACATGATGTTGGGGCCTCCCTCGATGCGTCTGTTGACTCCTTGGAGTTGCCCGGAACAATAATAATAATAATAATAATATCCTCTCAGGACACTGGTAATGTACAGTAAATTCCTTATTTTTGTAACAATTAGTATTGGGACAAAGAGAGAAGAACAGATTTCTGATTGAGAAGAAAGAGAACTTTTAAGTGACTTTTGTGCTCAGTAACGTGTTAATCTAATTATATTGGACTAGTAGTCTGAAAGCCTGAGAGTATGCAACACTTAGAAGAATATGAATTGTCCTCTGTTAGCAAGTATCACTTAGAATTCTGAATTACTCTTTCATGATAAATATGTGCTTATTTAATCTATAGGTGTAAAAATTAGAGTGTTTAGATAATTAATGTGTTCCTTATAGCTCAGCTAATGAATTAGAATTCTGATATGACATAACTTGATATGTAAAAGTTTATTGTATGAATTGTTGATAATAATTAATAAACATGTTTTTTCTATGCAAGTCTGAGTTTGTCTGAGTATGAGATTGAAATTACCTCTCACTAAAGTTCGAACCTGTGAATAAGGGGAAATTAAAGAAAGTTTAAGCAATGACTGCAATGATGAAGTTTCTATAGGCACTTAATACTTTAGTAAGATTAGGTAATACTTAAACTCTGGGAAAGTTTCTTTGTACAAGAATTCTTCTGTACTAGGATTCTGGCTGGCGCAGCTAAAATGAGTAAATTTTGTCAGAGTTCCGAATAGAGAAGCAGTCCCAGAAAGATAAGTTAGAGATTTCAGTCTTAGTTAGTATGACAAGGATTTAAGATAGAACATAAAGAAAGAAGAATAAGATAGAACATAAAGAACTAAAGATACGATTATAACAAAGGTGCAACCGGAAAAAACATAACAAAGGCGCAGCCAGAAAGGATATAACAATACCCAAAACACAAAATGGCTTTCAAAAAAATAAAGGAACAGCAACACTCCTAGAAGATTTCACAGACCTAATAAACGCTGCATTGGATAAAAACAGAATAACGTTAGTCATATTCATTGACCTAACAAAAGCATTTGACACACAAACACACAAAACCTTGCTAACAAAACTAACGCATATCGGAATAGGAGGTCTTCTACTCCAGTAGTTTAAAGCATACATGAAAAACAGGAAGCACATCATACATATAGGATCAGCATACAGCAAAGAGGTACTGGTAACCTGTGGAGTACTGCAGGGAGGTGTCCAGTCTCCCACTCTATTTAACATACACACACACACACGACATAAGCCATCCTCCCCTAAAAAGTAAAATCCTCCAGTAGGCAGATTTTTTAAAATTTTTTATTTATTTTTTATTCATATGGAGTGTCCTCCCTTCCCCCCCCGTCTCTATTGGGGTTAGTTGAGCCCTTTGATCAATACTTGATTAATACTTGCTGATCAAAGCTGATACTTTGATCAGCAAGTATTAATAAATACTTGCTGATCAAAGTATTTATGGCTGTAGATCCATGTGTTCACGGAACCGGTTTGCCTGCTTGCGGGATGAAAAACCCCAGATAAACTGGGGGGAAAACCTTGCTGTCCATGCCCAAGACTGGCTAACTCGGCTATGGCTGAGGAAGATCCTTAAGCTCCTGATGTTGGCGATGTGAATTGAACCCAGGACACTCCTTCCCCAGGCATATGGTTGCGAAGCACATAGCCAGTAGGCTAACCGCGTGGACAATACGCAGATGACACGGCCATAGTATCCATTCACAACAATGCAAATATTGCTTACACAAATATGCAACATGACATAAATCAAATCACTAACTGGTTAACTAAAAATGACATATATAAACTCTGGAAAAACAAAGCTAATGATATTCAAAAACCACCAAACCTCACCCATAGAAACTAAATATCTCACTATATAACATCCATCCTCCTATACACAAAGCACTGAACCTAAAACCACAACCATCACACAGGTGAAAACATGCTATCTCAGACTTCACTTCAATGCTGATCAAAGTTGGAATAGCCATATAAACTATGTACACAACAAACTCAGAATAATAGCAAGCAAACTATACCCATTAAAAGACATTGCCCCGACACACACAAAAATACTAATCTATAAAGCATTATGTGAAAACATTTTAAGATATGCAATCACATCATATGCATTCTGTGCAGACTACAGACATAACAGTTAACAATGGTTACAAGATAAAATGGTATAACTGATAATCTGGGAAATACCCACACTTATGAGGGCAGCATGGACAGAACACAAAATATTTAAGGTGAAACACTTATGCCACAACACAGTCATGTTAAATCATTACTTAAGCCAAACCTATAGAGTAACCAGAACAACATATCAAATAACAAGACCACAGTCAACAAACTACATAACATATAAGTACAATAATCACAATGGCAAAGCCACCCGAAATTTCTACGTACCTGACATGATAAACAAACTGCTATTCGATGACAGAAACCTAAGGACATACAGAGCTGAAACAGGCACTATATAAATATTATAGCGAGAATGAAAAATAGAGAAATTCCTCTTTCTCTCTCTCTCTCACACACACAAACCTATAACAAACCCCTCTCAAAAAACACCATTACAAGGACACAAACTCACCATATCCAAATCCAACCTACTTGCAAAAAAAGTTAAACGATGCAAAACAAATTGTAGTCTTCCATGCACGTACCTACAAACAGTAAAATCAACACCTGGCTTGCAACCGGTATAGAAACATACCACGAAACCACCACCATCTATTATCTTCCTCAGATAAGCTCGGCAAAGCTTCGAGGAAGAAATCAGAAATTTCTCCCAAAGAAACAAGTAAATATTATAAATCAATTTAATAAAAAGTGAATCATTGTAAAATATGTAAGTGAAAAAGATGTAAAACACATTGTTAGTATCATTACTTATGCAAATTAAATAAGATATTTTCCTAGCATTCTGCACTGAAAAAAAAAAAAAAAATATATATATATATATATATATATATATATATATTGATAAAAAGATAATCACGTAATCTATCCTGTGCAACTGAACTATAATTGATTATAAACTATTAAAAAATCATTATTACTACAAATAACACATGAATTGTTGTACTATATGACTTGTGCACTGTTACAAAGTATTAGATAAATTAGAATATGAACTGAACCACATGTGAAAAATTGTATGGTTATATTAAATTGTATGTATCACCTAAATATGTGTATTATATAAATATGTGTACTATATGTATTATATAAATTGTATGTATATCTATATTATATGTATTATATAAATTGTAAGTAAATGCATGTAATATAATTGACAGATAATAAAGTATTATTTGACATTTGAAAAAAAAAATATTATTATTGAAGAATTATTATTATTAATAAAGATATTGATGTATATAAAAAGTATATTTAACACGTTGACCGCCGTATGAATCAAATACGATTCACACTACATTTGTTCAATGCGTTGCGTTTTATAGGCTGTATAAAAATAAGATATGATATTGAAATTGAAAAAAAAAATTATGTACATTTACATTAAAAAAAATCACTCTACTCTACATTTTGTACTGAACAGAAAATGTAATAGTTTGTTTATGTTTATTGTATATATGTAAATACTCTGTATGATGATAAATAAAATGTTATTACAGTATTTAAAAAAATATATTATTATTATTATGTGACACCTCCAGGGAGTCCAAAGACTCATCGAAGAAGAGTGTGCCAACAGCATCGAACGATTGTTCCGCTTCCAACTACTCTCAAACTTTCTTAACCTTTTGCAAGCCATTAGTAGCAGAGGTTATATTATATTATGTTATGTTATTTATAATATAAACCAGATAATACAATACAGCAATCCTTCGATTAGTGCACCTAATGCGTTCTTTAAAACAGATGCATTAATTGAAAATGCACTAATTGAATATAATAACCTATGGGAAAAAATATAATTTGTTCCTCAAATTTCTTTTTTGAATCTTAATTTTTTTATAAAAGAATTAAGGTATATCTCAAGGCCTAGTTAAAGGAAAACCATGAAACTCAAAGACAATAAAACATATTCAGAATATAAATTTTATTATTCTACTTCTTAACAAAGAATTGAGCTAACGTAATTTGGCAGGCATTTTGTTTCTTTTTTTCATACAACCGATGGTATGGCCCTATTGCCTCTTCTACTCTTCTGCAAATTTTACTACTTCTCTCTTCATCTGGGTCAGCTTCTAAGCATTGCTGCTTAAAAACGTCGATTGTACGAAAATATTTTCAAATTGTTTCTGTGAAATCTCTTTTGGCTGACTATCAGTGGTTAAATTTTCTTCATATTCTTTGGGATCTTCCTGCTGTGCATCTAAATTTAGCAGGTCAGAATCACTCAATTCTTCAGAATGAGATTTAATTAACTCGTGGATGTTATCATTGAAGGGGAGAAAGAAATGAAGGATGTACGAATTGGTCGCCAACAGCGAAATCATGTGCTTTATAGATAAAATTTCCCAACTGTTATACAAGCAAAATAGTCACCACTTTAAAAACTACAAAGAGAAGTTAATTTTCCGACTTGTAATAATAAACAACTCATCCCAGAAGATGGATTGATTACCCTATTATGGGAATGGATTCTCCTTTTTGTGACATGTTCAGAAGTGTTGAAGGGTTTCGAATCTGTGTGCGTACTATAGCAGACGACATAAATTTTGGCAGTAAAAATTTGGAACATAGTGTATATGGAAGTAGTGTAGTATGCCTTTAAAAATAACTTCGTAAAATGTTTTAAATCAGTAACTAAATTATTTCATTCTGATGAGTGATTTTTTAAAATAGTTAGCCATAAAAATGTATAGATAGAAAATTTTTAAAATCTGTAACATTTATTTTTAAGATGTATATAGGTGCACTAATCAAATTTTAGAGGCACTGTAATCGAATTTGGGTATTGAAAAAAAACGACGCACTAATCGGATGCGCATTAATCCAGGGATTACTGTATCTAGTTGGTGCATATTTGACTTCGTTTTCAAAGAATTTTCTTTTGTTTACTGAGACTCGGTATACATTTTATGCAATAATAGGATACATAATGTCCGATCATTATAGGAATTATCCGCACTTCCGAAATATTGCCATTAGTTATTATTATTAAGAGAGACCACTGTGGAGTCAAGAACTCATCAAGGGAAGCCATACAATTTGCACCTGCTGTCATACCTGTTCTTGAATTCATTCACCCTACTTGCATGCATAACATTGAGTGGCACACCATTCCAATCAGAGAAACACATTTACAGTTTTTAAATCTTCACTATCATATGATCTTCAGTGCTAGTAAACCAAAAGAATCACCTTGTGATGAAGGAAAGAAAAGTATCGGTCAAATGAAATATTGACAGGGAATATCAGTTTGGTGATATATGCAGTAAAGAGATAAAATCTTAAGATTGTTATTAAAATTAATTTAGATCAAAATTATATAAAAAAAAATTCACAGATAAATTTCAGAAATTTTGATGGACTTGAAGAGAAAATCTCCTGATTAATAGATATAACATACCACAGATAATCCAAAACAGGAAAGGGAATTGGTATACAAATGCAGAGTTTAAAATGAGTAAATAAGGCTACACTAACAAAGATTATCGATTAATAAACAAAACTCAAAACTAGAAGACTAGATTTCAGAAAAATTGTGATAAAAAGAAGTATAAAAAACAACAAAAACAACTGTGTCTACTTTTACAATGTAGAGTAAGAATCTTTAAGAAACTTGCACTATTAAAATGTTTTGAATAGTATTCTAAAATAAATTACATTATTACTACAAAAATTGAAATGTAACATAATGAATAATATAATACATTATATATGTCACTGAATAATGGTATTTCCTTACTAATTCCCATATGATTAATTTATTATGAGAATACGAAATTTGGTGGTAATAGCAATTACATATGGAAAATAACTGGAATATAAAAGTAAGGTAAGTTTATTCCATTATATGTATTATTAAAGCAACAGACAATGCAGACCAGCCAAAGTATAAATAAATCACATAAATTGAATAAAAATAAAATTATTCAAATTAACATGTTCGCTGCCACGCTACTTCGGCATGGTCTGTTCTCGTATGCCGAGCAATTTCACTTCTTCAAGATCAGTATGGTAATCTCGTTGTCGGCAGTAAGCGTTATGCGAGTATACTTGTAGCTGGCTTGTGTAGCTCATATACGAACCACGAGTATACTCATAGTTGGAAGCGAACGTGTTAAGTAGATATTGAATCCAACATTATTTCAGAGCGAAATAGAGAGTTTCGTGTTGAATATAGAAACAAAAGTTTTGGGGGATACAAGCATAAGCAAACCTTTCATGACAGAACTACTACGAGTTGCCCCTATCATGAAAGGTTTCCTTACGCTTGTATCTGCCCAAACTCTTGTAGTTTCTCTATTTGGCTGTGAAATAATGTTGGATTCAATATCCACATAATTTGAATAATCGTGCATCACCAAAGTGAAGCCTTTTGGCTCTCTCATTTCAGAAAATGGAAAAGTTATTTGAAATAAAAAAGTTCAGCAAAATCAGATAACATACATATAAACTATATTATTATTATTATTATTATTCAGGCCTCCATGGAGTCAAAAGACTCATCGTGGGAGTTCCTTCCTAAGAACATAAAGTCTGTCAAGACTCATCGAGGGGAGGTCTCCTCTAAGAAACACAAAGTCTATCATACCACTCCTTAAACTCATTGACCGTTTTCGCCCTCACCACTCTATCAGACAGTGCATTCCACGGCTCAACCACCATCCATGCAAAGAAACCACTCCTCACCCTCTTGCTCACAATTTCCTTTCGTAACTTCCAGGAATGGCCTCTTGTCATCACTCCTTCCCGCTGTTCCACCAAGTGAAAGAACTCCCCAGTGTCAACCCTGTAACCACCTCTCAACAGTTTAAAAGTCTCAATCATATCACATCTCCTTCTTCTATCCACCAAACTCTGCAGTCCACATTCCCTCAGCTGATTCTCATAACTATCCTTGTACAGTCCTGAAACCATCTTTGTCATCCGTCTTTGTATCCTTTCCACAGTTAATTTATCCCATTCAAATCCTGGGGACCAAATCTGAGAACAATAATCCAAGTGTGGTCTCATCAGACTTATACAACAGAATGATAACCCACTTATCTCTGCAGGTTAGTGTCCTTCTCATAATTGCAGCAGTCCTCTGTGTTACCTTCACCTTTGCAATATGTCCCCTAAACTTCAGGTTTCTATCAATCATCAACCCCAGATCTCTTGTCTTCCCAACTTCCTGCAGTATAACTCCTCCCATAGAGTATGCAACATCCCATCGATGTTTCCCAAACCTCAAGACCTTACATTTTGCTGCATTAAAGTGACACCCCCATTCATTTGCCCATCTATCTAGCTTATTCAAATCCTTTTTGCAGGGCTACCACATCTGCACTATTACTAATATTCCTTCCCAGCTTCGCATCATCCGCAAACAACTGAATATCCCCTTGCAATGTCATTGATATAAAGGTTAAAATATAGGTCCTAGTACTGAGCCCTGTGGGACCTCACTTGTAACCCTCTGTCTCCTTGAAACTGCTCCACCATACACAACTCTCTGATACCTATCAGACAGCCAATCCTGAATCCAGTTGACCAATCTGACATCCAGACCCATGTGTTGCAACTTAAATATCAGCTTATCATGTGGCACCCTATCAAATGCCTTTGCTAAGTCTAAGAAAATCGCAGTATATGCCTTTTCCTCATCCAATGTTCTTGTAACTTTATTATAAAAGGCTAGCATATCGCAAAAACAAGAGTGCCCTTTCACAAATCTATGTTGACTCTCACAGATAACATTACCGTCATCTGTCCAATGCTGTATACGGTCCCTCACCACTTTCTCCAAGATTTTAACAACTACTGATGACACACAGACTGGTCTATAATTAGACACTTCCAGTCTGTTACCACCCTTATGCAATGGCACTATCTTACCATCCCTCCATTCCCTGGGCACCTTTGCCAAAACCAGACTTTCATTGAAAAGTCAGTTTAAAGGCACTGTCAGTTCCCCAGCACATTCTCTCAAAACTCATGGTGAAATACCATCCAGTTGCAAAGCTTTATTGACATCCAGAGTTCACAGTATCTGAAACACACTTTCCTCCTGTACCTCTAAACCTTGAACCTGCCCTATCCCTCTAGCATTAAAACTGACTCCTTCAGGATGAAATACTCCAATAATGTGGTCATTGAACAATTCCACTATGTCCTCTGCGTCAGTTACTCTATTCCCATTTTTATCCCACAATATCATTCTTCCATAGTCATTTCTCCCCTTGCTGGCCACATAGCTAAAAAATTCCCTAGGATTTTCTTTGGATCTTAGGACCAATCTCCTCTCATATTCCAGTTTCGCTTTCCTTACCACACTAGTCACTCTTCTGGCCTGTGTCTTATATTCTTCACACATCTGCTCTCCACTCCTCTCCTTATATCTCTTCCATAGCCTCTTTTTTGCATGCAATTCCTGTTTAATATTGTTTGTCATCCACTTTACTCCAAATTGTGTCCTCTTCTTCACTCGTGGTTTACAACTTACCATTGCTGCTAACAAATATTCTTTCACATTTTCCCACGCACTAACGATATCATGGCCTTCCAATTGCTCCCTCCATGAAACTTCCTGAAGGTGACGTCTAAGACTATTATAATCACCTGCATTATAATTCCACATAAGTTCCCATCTCTTTGATACTCCTGCATGTTTATTCATATTCCAAGTCAAAACCATATGGTTACTCTCTCCAACTGGTGGGAGAGATGTCATCTCAGTTATTATCAACTCTTCTGATGCTATAACCAAATCCAAAACTCTTGAACCTCTTGTTCCTTCCCTCTCTTACATGTTGCCTAAGATTTGTCCCTCAAGAATTCTAGAAATTCCATTCCACTATTGCTACATGCATCTTCCTCTCTCCAATTTATATTACTGTAGTTAGAATCTCCCATAACAATCATTCTTCTTGCACTTGCCAAACTTAGCTGTCTAAATATCTCCTGGTCCATATAATATCAGATGTGATATTATATGATCCATATAATATCACATCACTGAAAATCAATCAGTTTCAATACTTGGTAAATAAATATTTTGACAAAAATGACAAATTTTTTGTTAATCAGAATTTTTATCCATTGGTCTTAGCATACAGATGATAATTAATTAATAATAATAATTATTATTATTATATCACACATCCCAGGAGTCCAAAGACTATTGAGGGAGGATATCAATCAACTCTGCAACTCTTCGTCTCACTATTCCACCAACCATCATTACCTAACACCACCGCCATTTACCACCGACTACCTCCACTAGTGCTTTCACAGAGACAATCACAAACATCCATGCCCAAGGCGGGATTTGAACCCATAGCCTTTTGGCTGGAGAGCAGATACGCTAACCACTCTTTTAAAAATTTAAAATTATATTTTAAATTTGTAAACAATTGAACTAATTTAATTTAAAAAAATTTATTTAATTTAAAAAATTTAATTAAAATATTTAAATGACATAAAAAATAAATAAGATGCACATGCAAAAATATTGTCTAATTTTAGTTCTTGGCTAATTCTCTACAAATGATATGTTTATGTATACTTGGAAATTAATAGTAAAACAGTTAAGTAAATTGCATAAAAATAAAAAAAAAATAAAAATTTCAGCTTATAGTAGAGGTCAACTTTTTTGCATATTCTTAAATAGAGTAACACTTCCACACTGGGCAGGAATGAAGTCTGCTAACTTGGAAGGTAAGGTAAAAATTGAAGTATATGTGCTTTTCACTGAAACTGAACATAATGGAAATGGATAAAATGTTTTCTGAATATACAAATAAGCAAGAATTAAGAAAATGTTCTATATATGAGTGGTACATTAAATTACTAAATGGTAGAGAAAACTGTCATCCTACAGTCCGGAGATATGATTCACTGATTGCCCACATACTCAAGAAATGAAAGAAAGCTATACACAGAAAGATACATAATAATTAGGAAGAATTTTATACTTTAATGATACAACAAATTACTATAATGAATGGACTGTAAGAAAAAAAATTATTTAAAAACATTTTGTGATAATTCTCATCACATTTTCCAAGTAAACATACACCAAATGGACCGTTACATGAAGGGAAATTAAAAATTTTACAAAGCTCATTCCTTTTTACTGTACTAAGACCAGAAATATGCTATTAGGGAACTAAAGAAGAGTCCAAAAACAGCCAAGAAAGCACAAAAGTCTAGCATATAAAATAATAATTTTGTAAGATTTAAAACTATCACTGCAGTTCAAATTGAATCAACAGCAAATTAAATCATAGCACTCCTTGGAAGCCTCAATTGAAATGCTGACATGAAGGAATAAGTTCTAAAGTGTTGAATAGGAGAAACCATATATTCTGCAAAACTAAACTTGTCAGGATTAAGAAAACCAGCATAATCCACATGTTCTGATCACTGGATGTTTACAATATGATCAGTCTGACAGCATGAAATAAACTCAATATTTTTTATATTTTTGAACAAATTACATTCCTAGACCTCTGATGTAAAGGATGTGTGTCCTCTTGATATCTGATGAAATGCTATAGGGATAAAATCATTATCCAGGATATGCAATAATTTCAATAAAATACATAACCTTTAAAAGTGAAAAAGGTACAATAAGATGATTTGATGTTAGATTAGGTGTGCGACAAGGGTGCACATTATCTCTGATGTTATTTATCATCTTATTGGGATCACTGACAAGTGGTTGACAGAAGAGGATATAATATCAGGAATAGAAGTATCAGGGTACAGCATTTATTGGCAGGATGGGAAGGGAAAGCACTGTGGTAGAGTACTGCTTATGATAAGTGACGACTAATGTCCACTAAGAGTGGAGGTTCTGGAAGGCAGTGACACCAATGATTTTGAAAGCATATGGTGTGAGATAAGCAAAATGGGATATTTAGTGGGCGTTGCTACAAATCAAGGAGCACAGAGGGTGGGGACCAGGAGATGTTTAGACAGTTGAGCTTGGCAAGTGCAAGAAGAATGATTGTTACGGGAGATTTTAAATACAGCAGTATAAATTGGGGAGAGAAAGATGCATGTAGTTAAAAGGGAATGAATTTCTAGAATTCTTGAGGGATAAATGTCTTAGGCAACATGTAATAGAGGGAACAAGAGGTTCAAGAGTTTTGGATTTGGTCATAGCATCAGAAGAGTTGATAATAACTGAGATGACATCTCTCTGCCAGTTGGAGAGAGTTACCATGTGGTTTTTACTTGGAAAACGAATAGACATGCAGGAGTATCAAAGAGACGGGAACATATGTGGAATTATAAGGCAGGTGATTATAATAGTCTAAGATTTCAACTTGGGGAAGTTTCATGGAGGGAGAAATTGGAAGGCCGGGATATCATTAGTGCATGGGAAATTATGAAAGAATATTTGTTAGCAGCAATGTTAAGTTGTGTACCACAATTGAACAAGAGGACACAATTTGGAGTAAAGTGGATGTCAAACAATATTAAACAGGAATTGCATGCTAAAGAGAGGCTATGGAAGAGATATAAGGAGACAGGTGAAGAAAAGATGCATGAAGAATATAAGACAAAGTCCAGAAGAGTGACTAGTATGGTAAAGTAGGCAAAACTGGAATATGAGAAGAGATTAGAACTAAGATCCAAAAAAAATTCTAGGGAATTTTTTTGCTATGTGGCCAGTAGTAGTAGGAGGAGAAATGATTGTGTAAGAATAACATTATGTGATAAAAATGAGAATAGATTTAGAATAGAATTTAGAATAGAATAGAAAAATGAGAATAGAGTGACTGATGCAGAGGACTTAGTGGAATTGTTCAATGAACACTTTATTGGTGTATTTCATCCTGAAGGAGTAAATGTTAATACTAGAGGGATAGGGCAGGCTCGAGGTTTTGAGGTTCCAAATACTGAGTACACTGGATGTCAGTAAAGCTGTGGGACTCGAGGGTTTTGAGAGAATGTGCTAAAGAACTGACAGCTCCTTTGACCTGGCATTTCAATTAGATTCTGGCTACGAGAAAGGTGCCCATGGAATGAAGGAGGGTAAGATAGTGCCATTGCATAAGGGTGGTAGCAGACTGGAAGTGTCTGATTATACGCTAGTTTGTGTATCATCAGTAGTTAAGATCTGGGAGAAATTAGTTAGGGCCCATACACAACATTGGGCAGATGAGGTTATGTTATTTGATGAGAATCAAAGTGGATTAGTGAAGGAGTGCTCTTGTTTTAGTAATATTATTATTATTATTATTATTATTCAGGCCTCCATGGAGTCAAAAGATTCATTGAGGCAGGTCATTCCTAAGAAACACAAAGTCTATCATACCACTCCTTAAACTCAATGACTGTTCTCGCTCCCACCACTCCATCAGACAATGCATTCCACGGTTCAACCACCCTCCACGCAAAGAAACCACTCCTTACCCTTTTGCTCACAGTTTCCTTTCGTTACTTCCAATGATGGCCTCTTGTCATCACTCCTTCCCGCTGTTCAACCAAGCGAAAGAACTCCCAATTGTCAACCCTATAACCACCTCTCAATAGTTTAAAAGTCTCAAACATATCACCTCTCCTCCTTCTATCCACCAAACTCTGTCCACATTACCTCAGCCGATCCTCATAATCAAAATTGTACAGTCCTGAAACCATCTTTGTCATCCGTCTTTGTATCCTTTCCACAGTTAATTTATCCCCTTCAAATCCTGGGTTCCAAATCTGAGAACAATAGTCCAAGTGTGGTCTGATCAGAGACTTCTACAATGGAATGATAACCCACATATCTCTGCAGGTCAGGATCCTTCTCATAATTGCAGCAATCCTATGTGTTTCCTTCACAACCTTTGCAATATGTCCCATAAACTTCAGGTTTCTATCAATCATGAACCCCAGATCTCTTGTCTCCCCTACTTCATCCAGTCTAACTCCTCCCATAGATAATGCAGCATCCCATCAATGTTTCCCAAACCTCAAGACCTTACATTTTGCTGCATTACATCATGTGGCACCCTGTCAAATGTCTTCGCTAAGTCTAAGAAAATTGCAGTATATGCCTTTCCCTCATCCAATGTTCTTGTAACTTTATTATAAAAGGCTAGCATATTGCTAAAACAAGAGCGCCTTTTCACAAATCCATGTTGACTCTCACAGGTAACATTACTCTCATCTGCCCAATGCTGTATACGGTACCTCACTACTTTCTCCAAGATCTTAACAACTACTGATGACACACAGACTGGCCTATAATTAGACACTTCCAATCTGTTACCACCCTCATGCAATGGCACTATCTTACCTTCCTTCCATTTCCAGGGCACCTTTGCCGAAGCCAGACTTTCATTGAAGAGCCAGGCACTGTCAGTTCCTTTGCACATTCTCTCAAAACTCGTGGTGAAATATCCAGTCCCACAGCTTTTCTGACATTCAGAGTACTTAGTATCTGAAACACACTCTCCTCCTATACCTCTAAGCATCGAACCGGCCTTATCCCTCTAGCATTAAAACTGACTCCTCTAGGATGAAATACTCCAATAAAGTGTTCATTGAACAATTCCACTATGTCCTCTGCGTCAGTTACTCTATTCCCATTTTTATCCCACAATATCATTCTTCCACAGTCATTTCTTCTTCTACTGGCCACATAGCTAAAAAATTCCCTAGGATTTTCTTTGGATCTTAGGACCAATCTCCTCTCATCTTCCAGTTTCGCTTTCCTTACCACACTAGTCACTCTTCTCGCCTGTGTCTTATATTCTTCATGCATCTTCTCTTCACCTGTCTCCTTATATCTCTTCCATAGCCTCTTTTTCGCATGCAATTCCTGTTTAATATTGTTTGTCATCCACTTTACTCCAAATTGTGTCCTCTTCTTCACTTGTGGTATACAACTTACCATTGCTGCTAACAAATATTCTTTCACAATTTCCCAAGCACTAACGATATCCCGGCCTTCCAATTCCTCCCTCCATGAAACTTCCCGAAGTTGACGTCTAAGACTATTATAATCACCTGCCTTATAATTCCACATACGTTCCCGTCTCTTTGATACTCCTGCATGTCTATTCGTTTTCCAAGTCAAAACCATATGGTCACTCTCTCCAACTGGTGGAAGAGATGTCATCTCAGTTATTAACAACTCTTCTGATGTTATAACCAAATCCAAAACTCTTGAACCTCTTGTTTCCTCTGTTACGTGTTGCCTAAGACATTTGTCTCTCAAGAATTCTAGAAATTCCATTCACCTATTGCTACAAGCATCTTCCTCTGTCCAATTTATACTACTGTAGTTAAAATCCCCCATAACAATCATTCTTCTTGCACTTGCCAAACTTAGCTGTCTAAACATCTCCTGGTCCCAATTCTCTGTGCTCCTGGGTTTGTAGCAACACCCCACTAAATATCATGTCTTGCCTAGCTCTTCCTCGCACCATACGCTCTCAAAATCATTTGTCTCACTTCCTTCTAAAGCCTTCACTCTTAGAGGACATAGGTCATCACATATCATAAGGAGTACCCCACCACCATGCTTTCCCCTCCTATCCTGACGAAAAATGCTATACCCAGCGACTTCTATTCCTGTTGTTATATCCCCTTCTGTCAACCACGTCTCAGTGATCGCAATAATTTTTGGCCAGGCTGATGCTATCTGCTCCACCAATTCCTCTTCCTTATTCCAGATATTCCTGGCATTAGTATAAAGCATATAAATGCCATTGTTTCTATACCCAGCATTATCCCTTCTAGACTACACTGGGCTCAGTGTTACCTGACATCATCTCCCTTCTCCCAAGTATCCATTCTCATAAGAGGCCACCCCTACTGTCATCGTCCCTGGGACACACTGATTCGTTCAGAACAGCAATCTCTCCAGATGCCTACGTCCTTCCTCATTCAAATGTAAATGGTCTCTCGCATACAATTCCTCTCTTTCCTCAAACGCACTCCAAGCATCCACATATACCAGTCCTCTCTTGTCACACATTCTCGCTATTATGCCATTCATTATCACTGCTCTTCTGCTCAGCTCATCATTATCATACCTAGGCAACACGCACACACTTATTTTCCTCTCTCTGTCTTCTTCCGTACAGTCTCAAGCAAAAATCTCATATCTCTCGCTGCCCGACTTACATTACCACTCAAGTCATTCGTTCCTACCATCACAATCATCTCATCCACCCTGTCACCTCTCTTAATTGCCATAGCCACCCTTTCTATTGTTCCTCCTGGCAAACACTCCTCATGCATCCTATCTTGAACACCACGGATCATTGAGTCGCCATACATTATACCTCTTATCATTCCTTTTCTCCTCTTCTTTCATTCCCATAGGTCTCTCTCATTCCTTCTCCTCTACTGCTATTCTCTCTTCTAGCATTCCCATACCTCTCTCTCCTGCTGTTTCCATTCTCTTCTCTTCTAGCACTCCCATACATCTCTCTCATTCCCTCTCTCCTACTGTTTCCATTTTCTCCACTTCTAGCTCTTCCATATCCCTCTCTCATTCTGTCTCTCCTACTGTTTCCATCCTCTCATCTTCTAGCATTCCCACACCTCTCTCTCATTCCGTCTCTCCTACTGTTTCCATCCTCTCATGTGCTAGCATTCCCATACCTCTCTCTCATTCCCTCTCTTCTACTGTTTCCATTCTCTCCTCTTCTAGCACCCGAATACCTCTCATTCATACTCCCTAAATTCTCTCTCTCTCCTACTCTGATTCGCCTTGCATTCATCTCTTCCATTCTCCTAATCTTATCTTTCATACTTCTGCTCTTATTCACAAGACATTCCACTTCCTCTTTCAACTCATCTATATCCCTCTGCAGGTCAGTCACTCTTAATCTAAATTCACTCTCCCAAACAAAACCATCTCCTAAACTTTCACAGTCATTCACACCTTCCACACTATCAACTATTATTTTCTCATTCATATATATCTTTTTTTCATTCTCTCCTATCACACTACTTGTCTTCCTACATTCATTCCCCGTTCCTGGAGCAACAAAGTCGGATATCGATATTTCTAATGTACTTGTTTCCTCCAACTGCCTGCGTTTTGCGCACATACGCTCTCCTTTACAACCCACATTTCTAATTCCCGAGACGCATACATGCCGCAAGTACTACATGCCACAAAGTCCCTTATGATATTGCTTATAATTGAGTTCTTAACTGGTGGAGGACTTGGTGATATGTCACTTCCGACTGCTGCTGAATCTGCCATTATTCCTTACTGCCGAGTAGCGTAATGTTTAATAATTATTCAATTAATAAATTCCGTTAAATAAATAAGAAAAACAAGTACAAACAATTACAAGGAAAAAAAAAAACATTTACGTACTAAATATAATTAAATAAAATGAAATATAACTAAATACAGTAATGAAAACGTAGCTTCGTTTTGTCTTCCACCATTATGCATTCAATTCCGACGGTAACCAAAATATATTATATCGTGACAGCAACTAACTTCCAAAAAAACAACCACTGAAGTACCCTCGTATTCAGAGAAACAATTTAGCACTCAAAAACGGGGGAAAAAACGGACTATTCACCGATTAAAAATCACTTTCTTCTGCACAGCTCAAATTCACCGCCACATGCTATGGCGACGCTAACACCACTTGAACCAGTTTTAAATTATGGATCTGAAAGCTAGTTTAGAAAAAAGAAACATTTGATCAAAGACTAGTGACCGATCACAGATATTAGAGAAAAAGATTAGGAGCATGAACAGATGGCATCAATGGCAATATCATATTGAAAAAAACGATATGAAGAAAGAACTCAACGTTGTTAGCATTGAACCATTTGTTAATCTCAATTCATTAGTTGTTTTTTTTTAAGAGTCAGTAGCTCTTGTCTTATCAATAATAGCAGATATCTCAAAAATGCTAGTATTTTGTTGTTATTCAACTTCTCAAAACACAGAGAAGTGTTCATTTTTATTCAGGAACAGATAAATTTTTACTACTTCTGTTTCGTCCGAAGACTACAATGAAAATGTCCATTTACCATTAAAGAAACTTTCACTTCAACAGATGCTATGGTGCACAAGCCAGAAAAAAGGTGACTTTGTTTAACACTAAATACAGTAAAAAGATATTTGTGTATTATATTTAAGAACAAATAGTGCAATTAGAGACAACTCAATGACAACACACTTAATGAAAAAAACACTCTGCTCCACCAGAATATCCTGCATGCACACAAACAGAACACGTTTATTTTAGCAATAAACATATCTAAGTAAAGGCATTTGCCCTAACACATGCTTTCAATTTTCAGTTGCAGCTGAAAATTGTTTAACAGCCGTTTATAATAATCATTGGATACAGAAAGTGCTCCATTTATGAAAAGCAAATGTGTAATTAAAATCAGTTTGAATTGCATATGAGATACTTGATGTCATCCAGATACTTAAATGCTGATTTTAGATATAAAATTCTCCCGAAAATAGTTGCAACTAATATACCAAAAAACTTTGTGAAAATGCGACCGTTCAACATGGAAGCCGTATACATCCCCTAAAAGCTAGTACCCCCCCCCCCCCCCCCCCTAGGAAAAAAAGGAATGGCAGACGCCCAGGTGCAAACATGATGTGTTAATATAATTTTAAATACAGAAAGCATACACATAGGGTTTACACTTCATGATGAGATCGGATTATCATTGGCAAATACTAGAATGTGACAAGGATAATTGAATTTTTTGATACGAGCTTTAAAAATAGCCAATTCACTGACAATTCATTGCTGGGACAATTCATTGCGGGGAAAATTCATCGAGAGAAAGAATTATCACGAGGAAACATCACAAGGAATATTCATCACAGAAAAAATCATTGCACGAACTATTCGCGGAAAAAATTTGCTGAATATGTTATTCGCTAGAAAATTGTAATGATACTGTATTGATAACAATATGTGAAAACTAAATGCAGTGCAAGACATATTTCATAAAGTATAATTTTATTAGGTATCTATGCACGCAATTATCTGAGTGGCTGGTTGCTTTACAACCATATGCCTGGGAAAGGAATGTCCTGGGTTCGATTCCCTTCACTGATGTGAGATGTTTACGATCTTTCTCAGACATAGCCAAGTTAGCCAGCCTTGGGCGAGGCCTACAGGGTTTTTCTCCCAAGTTTATGTGGGGTTTTCCCCTCCCGCAATCAATCAATAATGCGGTTATAATTTCATTCATGTGCTGTTAATGAATATTATATTCATTAACAGAACATGTAGTATCAAAGTAAGAAAGAATGTTTATACCTTTTTAAAACAAAACAGAAATAACAGAAATTA
Source organism: Typopeltis vanoorti (assembly GCF_054136105.1). Lineage (NCBI taxonomy): Eukaryota > Metazoa > Arthropoda > Arachnida > Uropygi > Thelyphonidae > Typopeltis > Typopeltis vanoorti. The sequence goes on from NC_143574.1 coordinate 38,556,352, forward strand.
GTAAACTCAACGATCAATAAAATATTACTTTCACTGTATAAGGATAAAAATAGGAAAATCTAAATAAATAATACATAGATCTTTCCCTCTTTTACCTGTACAGTGTCGAGGGTTTCTATTCCTTATAACTGCAATGATTATATGAGGATAAGTTGGTTGGCCCTATGTCTCCCAGTGTATAATAAGTCTGTAGAAGCGTTATGTTTTTAAGGATGGTTTGCCAGCTTGCAGGAGGAAAAACCCCAGATGAACTCAGGAGAAAAACCCTGCAGTCCTCATCAAGGATGGGCTAACTTGGCTATGTCTGAGAAAGATCGTAAGCTTCTCACATCAGCAACAGAATTGAACCCAGGACACTCCTTTCCTAAGCATTTGGTAGCAAAACACCAGCTACTCGGCTAACCGTGTGGACTAATTCATAGAAACATAATAAAATTGTTTTGTAAAATTTATCTTGCACTGCATTTACTTTTCATACATCGGTATCAATGCAATATCATTTAAATTTTCTAACGAATAACATTTTCAGCGAATTTTTTCTGCAATCGTTCATGAGATGAATTTTTCTGTGATGATTTTTCCTCGCGATGAGTTGTCTTGGCAATGAATTGTCCGGACACGAGCATAGCCATATGCAGTCAGATATTACGCAAAGAAATCAGAAAAAGTAATCATTTGGGAAAATAACTCTTTTTACTTAATTATTTATATCCAAATATAAATATATGCAAAGGAAGAAATCTATCGGAATCAACTTGGGACTATGCAGTGGCCACAGTGGGATATGCATAGTCACCATTATGTGGAGTTACTTCATCATTTTTGAAAATGAGGCCCTACACATTCTCAATCTGGGGAAACAAATTTCTCTGGCAAATTTAGGTATGCCACTCTTGTAATCGTCTCCTCATGAAAAAATGGCTCACAATGTGATCATGCATGATCGCGTTGTTGAATGTTGAGTGATTTTTTCAAACCAACTCGAAAACTCCAAAACAGAAAAATCAACTTTAAGAGACATCTCTAGAAAATGGAAGTCTTTCTTGTCCAATAAGTGTTTCCTGTCTATATATATGTGCATTCATGGGACTGATTTATCTATTTCGCGGAGGAAAAGCCTAGTCATTTCCATATTAGGCTTACTAACTTACCTTCAGTTGACGACGACTAATAAAAATTATTCACTTCGTACATTTCTTAATGGACAAATTTTACTTGAATTCGGTATTTGAAACTTTTACGAAAAATTGTTGAACTGTTCCAGTTTTCAGCACAGCTATATTTGGAGCTACAAAGAAAAATGTCGAAATTATGTATTACAATAACTTGCTGACTTAGCAGAATTTGTGGAAGTTTTCACTACAAGAAGTATGCTAAGGAGGGCGCTCGAGAGTCAAGAGTGGCGGACATGTGTAAGATGAGCTCCAGATTGAGATAAGTATTCTTGGAATAATTAAGTATATATGAGTATTTGTTTGAGTAATAGCTGCTGTAAAAGTTGTGCACTAGCAGTATTATAAGTGTGAGGGATTTCTATTTGCCTAAGCTTAATTATGAATTCGTTATTATTAGACCTTAGAATACTAACTGGCAGACGAAATATGGAGGGAGCTTTGTCATTCCATGAATTTAATTTAGACTTCAGCTGTTTCGTTAAGTGTGAGGTGTGTTATATGTATTCTTTCTATTACATAAATGATTTGTGGATATTTAGGGTGGATGAAAGGAGAGTGTGTGAGAAGTGTGACCTGAACGAGGAATTGATGAATGCAAATATGAAACTGATGACAGAAAGTGTTAGTAGCGACAATGTCGCTGGGAAAATGAGTGCATGTTCCAAAGAGGATGGTGTGAAAGAGAGATGAAACAATGTTAAAAATTCAGTAAAAAAGAAAACTAGTGATTTAAAAACCGTAACAGATGTTAAAAAGGACGAAAGTGAGGCGAGAGTGGCGGAAGGAAATGGAATTGAGAAAACAAATAAAACTGGAAATGGCGACTCAGCAATCGAAATTTGAAAATATCGAAAGAATGAATGATAGCGAAGGTTGGATGCATGTTGGACCGAAAGTATGGACGCACACGATGAATAAGAGTGAAAGTGAGAAGAGGGTTGAGAGTTAGAAAATTAGAAAGATTAAATGACAGAAGAATGTGATGAGAGATTCGGAAGTTGAATTGGATTGGAGGAGGAAAGATGAAATGGATGCGGAATGAAATTAAGATAATTCGGGTAAAAACTATTAAAACAAAACATAAAACAAACTAAAAAACGAAAGATTTAATGAAAGATGAGCGAGTGGTGTTGTATGGTAGAGTGATTGAGGCATTGGATATGAGGAGGGTGCGAGCAAAGGAGTTGATGATTTTAATAGGAAAGAACGATTTGACAGAGGACAAAGAGCACGTCAGAATGGATATCAGGAGGTGCTTAGCACGATAAAATAGAATAGTGTGACAGGAAGGATAGTCAGTGTCAGATAGTCAGCCAAGGTATGACTGTGGTGAGATGAGGTGGAGAGCAAGGATTATGAATGATATGCCGACTGAAATGTGTAAGGAGACGGGAGTACAGTTTGTTAATGTGTGGAATGAGTTTCAAGGACGAAGTCAGATGTATGGGAGCGATGGACTGCATTTGAATGGTTATGGTGTGAGTCGCTTGGAGAGACAGCTGCTGGAAGGTAGAGAATGAATCGGATCGAGCGGGAAGTGATGTGGAAGAGCAGGAGAGTAAGACAGGAGAGATTGAAGAGGTGGTTATGAATAAGGAAGTGAGTAGTGTGAGTATAGAAAATGAGAGAATGGGTGTGCAAGAGGAGCAGGGAAACAAGGAGGCTCAGGGTCTACAGGGTACACAGCGTGAGAAAGGTGTATGCTCCAAGAGGAAGTTAGAGCATTGTAGACAGGAAAGAAATGAGATGACCTGGGATCAAGAGTTGGAATTCAAAAGGCTTTTAAAATGAATAAGCAGAAAGGGAAATGGCCCCAGTCGAGCATGGAGAGATCACATCGAGTGAGTGGTATCAGCTGTAGATACAGAAATGAGCTGTTGTGTTTGTATACAAATGTAAGAAGTGTAAGCTCGTATCATACATGAAGCAGCTAAAGAATTGTCAGTGCCCTTGACCATTTTGTTTAATTTGAGTCTCGGGTCTGGGTTAGTCCTGAGGGGGTGGAAAGAGGGGAAAATAGTTCCACTGTAAAGGAGGTTAAAAGACTGCTGTTGTAAATTACCGATCGATTAGCATATCAGGAATCATTGGCAACGTCTTGGAGAAATTAGTCAAGAGAAAAATAGAGGATTGGATAGAAGAAAATGGGATACTGTATGGGGGACAACATTATTTTGTGAAGGGTAGATCATGCCTCAGTAACTTGGTCATGTTTTTTAACACAGTGAAAGCTGAACTGGATAAGGGTAATGGGTTTACAGTGATTCTACTGGACCTTGCTAAGGCCTCTGACCGGATACCACATGGAATTCTAGTCAGTAAACTGCAGCATATGGGGATCGATATAGGGTTGGTGAGATGGATAGGAGGGTGGTTGATGGAGAGATATCAGAGAGTGGTTTATTCAGGAGTAGAGTCCAAAAGATCCCCTGTGACTAGTGGTGTGCCACAGGGTTCTGTTCTTGGACCATTACTTTTGAATTTGTTCATTAACGATATAGGAAAGGATCTGAGAGGAACTGTGCATCTGTTTACGGATGATGTAAACTTGGGTAGAGCAATAATGAGTGCACAGGATATCAAAATTTTTCAAGATGATTTGGATAGTTTGGAGGACTAGGCTAAGGAAAATGGATGTCGATTTAATGTGGCAAAGTGTAAGGTTATGCATTTTGGGGTGAAAAGATTAGCAGCAGTATATCACATTGATGGAACCGTACTCCAGGAGACTGATGAGACCAGGGATTTGGGAGAGTTGGTGGATAGGGAGTTGAAGTTTAGGGGGCACATCGCAAAAGTGGCTAAATCAACTCATCAAATCACTTGGTTGCTGAAAAATACTTTAACAAGCAGAGACAATCAAATTATTATTCCTCTGTATCAAGCCTTGATAAGACCACATCTAGACTACTGTGCCCAGATCTGGGCACCAGGGTTTCTTCTTGATGGGAAGGAGGTGTTGAGGATCCATATACGAGTGACCAAGATGATAGCAGGTCTATGGAATGAATCTTATGAGAACAGGTTGAAGATTTGTGGGTTGCAGAAATTGGTTGATAGGTGGAAAAGAGGGGATATGATTGAGACATTCAAATTACTGAAGGGTTTCTATAAGATTAATTCAGAAGATATTTTTGAGAATAGGACTTGTGGTGGGAGGACTAGGAGCCATACATGGAAGCTGGGCAAGAATGTGGTTAGCAAGGGAGTTAGAGCTAGGTTTTTTACTTGGAGAGTGGTGTTTGAGTAGAATAAGTTGCCAGTCTGTTGTGGGTGCCTTGAAATCATTCACAGTCATGTGAACTCATTCACATGACTGTGAATGAGTTCAAGGAGAGGTATGATAGATACTGTGTGAATGTCAAATAGTTGTTCTTGATTTGATGTTATAAGGGCCTCCCTCAAAGAGTCTATCGACTGCTTGGAGTTGCCGTAATAATAATAAGAAGAAACAAGGCAGATGAAATGATTGCACTAATTGCATCTGTTCACCCAAAGATTGTCGGAATAAGTGAGACATGGTTGGATGAGGACTACATCCTGACAGGAATAGATGGAATGGTATGATGTGTTTCTTGAGGATAGAAGGGGTAAAAATGGAGGGTCAGTGCTATTGATGATACAGAAAGAGTTATGTCCATACAAAGTAGAGATGTAAGAGGAAAATAGTGCCAGTGGTTTTGAGGCAGTATGGTGTGAGATAGAAGTGGATGGAATCAAATACTTGGTTGGATGTTGTTATAGACCACGTAGTGTGGATGGTGGTAATAATGAAATGTATAATCAAATTAGCCAAGCAAATAAGAAAAAGGGGATCATGAGGGGCAATTTTAAGTATGACAATATAGACTGGAATGATGAAATAGCAACTGGAAGTGAAGAAAATGCGTTTCTTGAGTTTTTGAGGGATACTACTCGGACAGTATGTAAGAGAGAGCATGCGAGAATTGAGGGTCTTGGATTTGGTCATCTCATCAGAAGATGTAATCATAAATGAAGTGTCATACCATGCACCAATTGGTGAGAGTGACCATGAGGTGATTACCTGGGTGGTTGTCAGCAGTGTGAGGACCTCTGTGAGAAAAGATTATGTGTGGAACTACAAAGGGGGGGGGGAGATTATGAAGAGCTCAGGAGACAGCTTGTGGGTGTAGCATGGAATGAGGAGTTAGCTGGAAAAGAGATCAATGCAGCTTGGTGGAATTTCAAAAACTATCTAGTAGACACAATGTCTAAATGTACTCCAAGGGTGAGAAGGTTAAATAAGATAGGTGTGAGATAGATGAATAAAGAGATTAAACATGCAATACAGAGAAAGCGGGCCTCCACAATGCCCACTTTGTGGAGGCTCGCGGTCTACACGAGGTCTACAAAGACCAGGCAAGGAGGATGACTTGGTTGGTGAGGATAGCTAAAGAGAGGTATGAACAGTAGTTAGCTAATGAAGCCAAAAAGAATCCTAAGGAGTTCTTTCGATATATAGCCAGCAAAACGAAGAATGATTTTGGAAGGTTGACATTGATAGGAGAAAATTGTATAAAGACAGCTGCTGCAGAATGTGTGGGGAGATACTTGATGAGCACATCATAAAGGTCTTTCATTCTTGTGAATGTGACTTCATGGAGAGATTGAGAGCAGTAGATGTTGGGGAGGAAATATTGACTGTGAGCAAGAGGTGTATGGGGAGTTAAGTAAGCTAGACGTTAATAATGCTGTGTTACTTGATAATATATCACCATGTATTCTGAGGGGAATGTGTCAGAGAGTTGACACCTGCCTTGACATATTTATTTTAATACCAGTCTTGCACTCAGTCAAGTTCCTAGGGAGTGGAAGAAGGTCAAGATTATGCCACTACATAAAGGAGGTGAATCAACTCAAGCATCAAACTATAGGTCTATCCATGTGTCAGGTGTTGTGGTTAAGTTGTTGGAGAAGCTTGTGAGAACTAGGATCCAGAGTTGGGTTGACAACAATGGTATTATCTTTGATGGACAGCATGGATTTGCTAAAGGGAGGTCATGTTTTAGTAATCAACTTATTACAATAAAGTGACTGCTTCCTTGGACAGAGGAGAAGGGTACACAGTAATATACCTAGATTTTGCAAATGCTTTTGATAGAGTACCTCGTGATAAATTGATAGTCAAACTAGAGCAGAATAGGTTTGATATTGGGTTGGAGGCTAGCTGTCTGATAGGTATCAAGAAGATGTGTATGTGGGAGCGATATCCAGAAAAGGAAAGTCCTTGTGGAGTGCCTCAGGGATCTGTTTTGGGGCCATTACTGTTTAACTTGTATATTAATGATATAGGTGAAGATTTGGATAGAGATATTCAGTTGTTTGCAGATGATGCAAAGTTGCGATGAACCATGAAGATGTTGTGGCCTTACAAGAAGACTTGAATAAATTGAGTGACTGGGCATGGAAAATGGGATGTGACTTCAATGTTGCAAAATGTAAGGTTTTAAAATTTTGAAATCAAAGATGGGATTCAGAATTTATGCTTCGTGAGGATATATTGTTGGAGGTGGAAGAAATAAGAGATCTGGGGGTGATAGTGGATAAGGATCTGAAATTTAGGGGATAGATAGCCAAAATTGTGAAGACAAAACAAAGGCTTCTGGGAATGTTGCAGAGGACACTGACTTGTTGAAGTAGGGAGATTCTTGTTCCATTGTATAAGGCTTTGATTAGGCCACACATGGACTATTGTGCCCAGATTTGGTCACCTTGTTTTTTAGAAGGATGTAGAGCTGTTGAAAAGGTTCCAATAGTGACTGACTAAGGTAGTTTCTGTTGAGTATGAGTAAAGATTGAGAAGATGTAATTTACATAGTCTGGTGGACAAGAGGAAGAGGGGAGTTATGATAGAGACCTACAAGTTGGTAAGGGGTTGTCATAGGATCAATGCTGGAGAAGTTCTACAGAAAATAATGGGAGATCACGGGAGAACCTACAGTCATCCCTGGAAACTGTATAAGGAGGGTGTGAGTAGTGGAGTGAGAAGCAGGTTTTTTTTGTGTAGAGTTGCAAATGATTTGGAATGCCTTGCCTGAGAGTGTGGAGTCTGCAAAGTGTTTGAATGTGTTCAAGGCACGGCATGATGAGATGTGTATGTGATAAAAGGACCTCCCAGATGAGTCTTTGACTCCAACAATAATAATAATAAAGAAGCTGTCTGCACAGTATAATTTTAGTTCCAAATGAATGACTTTTATCATAACATTTCCGTAAAGAAGTTCCGAAAGGATATTAGCAATTCCGCTCTGGCTGGATGAAATTTAATGAAATTTTCAATTTCAATCAGACTAGAGTTATTGTGACAAAATTTGGTAGAACAAAAGGTCTTCTCTACAAATAAATCGCTATCTGCACAATGAAGCAGTATGTACACTTACATTAAATGTTCTAAAATGCAAGAAAATATTTATTATATTTCAATGACCACTTCCATATGTTGTATCATGAGTAACGTTCTGTATTGTTACTGAATATTTTTTAAACAATAATTTGCAAGAAAAATTATCTTTCAATGAATTATTAAAGAATTCATCGAAAAATTTTCGATGAACTGCATTTCCAACAAATTGTCGTTATATGAATTGTTGTTCGATGAATTGCCTTTTTGGCAAATTGCCATTCGTTAAATTGTCATTCATTCGATGAATTGTTTATTTGGCGAATTGCTTTTTTGATTAATTTGCATGATGTCGTGGTAGATGGAACTATTCACCGTCGCTTCAAATAAAATAGGTCTCAATATACAACAGTGTGATATTGCATACCAAACTCCTTTTTGAGAATGCAAAACTTTTTCATGAACAGCATGAAAAATAGCCTCTGTCAGACTATGTGGATTTTTACGTGACCAAATCCTACTGTTTTGACTATTCACATACTCACTGAGGTAAAACCATGCCTTGTCACTGAAAAAAACTGTATCATGGCAGACTGATGTTTTTAATTGTTATTGAAATGTTCATTTTTAGTTTATCAAGTTTGTGATGATTATTCCGATAAACAACACTCTTTGAGATACTCCCCAAAGAAAAAAGCTGGAGGTGATAACTCTTAGAGGCCACAATTCTTTCGAGATCAGACAGTCACTAAAAAAGTCTTGCAAAAATGCATGGTATTATTTGACATGTGGCACAGTGTTGCTGGAATCAACAATGCCATTTGCTGACATCAAGAAGTGCCATGCACTGTCTGATGATGTCATGGTAGATGGAACTATTCACCGTCACTTCAAATAAAATAGGTCTCAATATACAACAGTGTGATATTGCATACCAAACTCCTTTTTGAGAATGCAAAACTTTTTCATGAACAGCATGAAAAATAGCCTCTGTCAGTCTATGTGGATTTTTACGTGACCAAATCCTACTGTTTTGACTATTCACATACTCACTGAGCTAAAACCATGCCTTGTCACTGAAAAAAACTGTATCAAGTATCTCTAGACCACATTCTTCAATGAACGAGCATAACCATCTGCAGAAGATTATTCATTTGCCTTTATCTGGTCCTTCAGTTCGTGGACTGAGTGCACACAGTATGGATGAATGTATAACGATCTCAGCTTTCTGAGCACTACCATCTGACATTAATGATTACATGGCAAGTTTCCGGAGGCTTTTTGTTCTGGACTGCTGCAGTGCTCTCTTTACCTCATTCATTTTATTGTCTGTCAAAATAGAGGGTCTTCCAGAGCAAGTCCTATCTTCAACAGATCCAGTTTCCCAAAAATGCTGATAATCTCATTATAGTTGACTTCTGAATGACTGCTGTACCTGGATATTTCTCACCAAATCCTCGGCAACACATGCATAAGAATGATTAGTGAAATAATTTTCCAAAATGAAAACTCATCGAGGCTGGGAAAAAGACATTTCACGTCCACAATGAACGAAGCTATACTGAGAACAATGTGTATACATCACAGTGAACTTGGCATCTCCAATAGTTTGTAATAATATGTTGGTGACATCCAGTGGTGTAAGGAATGATTATAATGATTTGGAAACAATTGTGCGACTTTACAATCACCGTGTATTACATGGAATAAAGCACGTTTTAAGAGATTTTTAAATTCTGTGCAGGCCAATGACATCTTTATTACAATCCTTTGTTTGAGAATTTGGATAACTATATGTTGTCATGAATTTGACTTCTCTGAATCCAGAAAAGAAGGCTGTTTGCAGAACTCTGACAGAACTTTCTCATTTCAGCTTTTCTCAATCATTTAGGAAGTCTAATGCCACTTCGGGTGGTTAATAAAGTAGGGAGATGACTATGTAGCAGTTAGTCTGCTGCAATGCTACCTCACTATTTCATTAAACACCAAAATGGCCATGGGTGAAAAATTGCAGAAAGTTTTTTTTTCCTTGGTTACCAAGTAAATTATATTCTTGTTTAATTCAAGTATAAGCAAATTGTGTATGTGTGAATGTTTGCATTATGGGAATATCCCATAATGCAAAACTGTTTGGATGCATATATTGCTATCCATTGCAATATGTCCCCTAAACTTCAGGTTTCTCTCAATCATCAACCCCAGATCTCTTCTCTCCCCAACTTCCTCCAGTATAACTCCTCCCATAGAGTATGCAGCATCCCATCGACGTTTCCCAAACCTCAAGACCTTACATCTTGCTGCATTAAAGTGACACCCCCATTCATTTGCCCATCCATCTAGCTTATTCAAATCCTCTTGCAGGGCTACCACATCTGCACTATTACAATAATCCTTCCCAGCTTCGCATCATCTGCAAACAACTGAATATCCCCTTGCAATCCACTGGCAATGTCATTGATATAAAGGTTAAACAATATAGGTCCTAGTACTGAGCCCTGTGGGACCCCACTTGTAACCCTCTGTCTCCTTGAAACTGCTCCACCATACACAACTCTCTGATACCTATCAGACAGCCAATCCTGAATCCAGTTGACTAATCTGACATCCAGACCCATGTGTTGCAACTTAAATATTAGCTTATCATGTGGTACCCTGTCAAATGCCTTTGCTAAGTCTAAGAAAATTGCAGTATATGCCTTTACCTCATCTAATGTTCTTGTAACTTTATTATAAAAGGCTAGCATATTGCTAAAACAAGAGCGCCCTTTCACAAATCCATGTTGACTCTCACAGATAACATAATGATATATCAGAACTACAGCTTAACAGATTGAAATCAAGAAAGCCTCCCTCTTCGTGAAGCTAAACATCTGAGAATAACTATAATACCAAAGATCATTGGAAATGAGTGTGGAGCGTAAATACTAATGCCCAACTCGAAATTTGGTTTGACAGTTGCTGCCTCAACATCCTGGGTATGGAATTGGGCCGAAAGACATGGATAACACTGAATAGTATTCGTACTGGCCATAGAAGATGTGCAAGCTTTCTGTACAAGTGGGGAGAAATTCCCTCACCGGAGTGTGGGTGTGGACATCTGAACCAATCAATCCATCATATTTCCATTGAGTGCAGTCTTTGTGCATATACAGGTCAAAGAAGAGAATTTCTAGAGGTGATACCACCTGCAATAGACTGGATCGGAGAACACGATCATAACTTGTAAGTGCTTTGTCCGTCAAATATGTAACTGCCTATATATTACTCCAATTCATTATCATTTACACTTTCTTTTTATTTTACTTTTTACATATAAATTTAAGAGATGTCTTTGTGAAGAGGGAGAGAATGAACGAAAAACGAGAGAAAGTATGGATTTGTCGTAATTGCGATATATTGTTGGATTATGATACACAAAATGCGAAACTGACTGAAAAGATTGATAGTGTAAGTGAAAGAAACAGAAATGAAACGAAAGATAGAGAGGCTGACGGAATGAAGAAATGCAAAGATGTAGAAGTGAAAGTTATGGAAAAAGTTGCAAAAAACGGAAAGGAAACAAAAGTTGGAGAAATTGAAGGAGTGAAAGAATACAAAGATTAACAAGCGAAAATTAGTGATAAGCAGGTGAAGGAAAGTATGAATGAGGAAAAGCAAGTAACATCCGGCCGAACGAGAGGTAGCAAGAAAGAGAGAATGAAATTGTCAAAATGCAGGATTTAATGAAACAGATATTGGAAATGAAAAATGAATTGAAGAATGTGTTGAGTGATGTTAGGCGTCTAGTGGAAATTAAAGAAAGCGTGCAAGAAAAAAGAATGAAAGAACAAAGAGTAAAAGAAGGGACAAGTGATTCCAGGATAGCAGTATATGGAGACTCCATAATTAGGGGGCTAGTTACTGACAGAGTTCATAATGTCTGTTATCCGGGTGGGAGAATGAGTACAATAATTAAGGCATTGGACATGAGGAAAAAACGAGCGAGAGTTAATTGTGATTGTAGGGACGAATGATCTAACTGGATATCAGGAGGAAGTGAGGACAAATATCAGGAGACTATTGAAAGAGTGAAAGATAACAGTGTGGTTGGAAAGGTTGTCAGTGGTATGATGATGATGAGTTGTGACGGAGAGCCAATATCATAAATGGTATGTTGGTGGAGCTGTGTGAGGTGAAGGGAGTGGAGTTTGTGGATGTATGGCATGTGTTTGAGGGAAGAATGAAATTATACAGGCGTGATGGGTTGCATTTAAATGGTTTTGGAGTGAATGTGCTGGAGAAAATTTTGCTAGATGAAAGTATAGTGTGTGGAAGTACAGTGTTTGATGCATGCCAGATCAGAAGGAAGAGATGAAACGAAAAATCAGGAGAGTGGTACTGAAGAGACAGCAGTGCTACAGGTGAGGGAGGAAGAGAGAACGGGAATACACGAGGAACAGGGGAAACAGGGGGAGCTCAGGTGGACTGGGAGACATGACATAGATGGAGTGAGTGTTGCTGTTGGCGGTGAGTGTGTGTCTGTGAAGATGGAGTGTATTACGATGTGGATGGAGAGGTGGAGACTGTGGAGGTATATGTGTTAAGTGGTGATAAAGATGATTTGGCAGGTGTGATGTGGAGATCACAACCAATATATGGCTTGAATAGGACTGGCTATAGATCTAAAAATGAACTGTTGTGTTTATTTACAAATCCCAGAACAATCAGAAATAAAGGGGATGAAATGGTTTCAGTGATTGGGTTTATTTGCTCCCAAATCATTGGAATAAGTGAAACATGGTCGAATGAAGATGATATAGTAACAGGAGTAGAAATGGAAGGGTACAGTATTTTTTCGTGAGGATAGAAAGGGCGGGAAGGGAGGGAAAGTGCTGCTGATGATATCAGGGGAATTAAGTCCACATAAGGTAGACATGAAAGGGAGAAATAGTGAAAATGGTTTTGAGACAGTGTGGTGTAACGTGGAGGTTGAGAGGAAGACATATTTAGTTGGATGTTGCTATAGGCCTGGGAATGTGGAAGGTGATGATGAAGAAATGTATAAACAACTTGGATTAGTGAACAAATGAAGAGTAATTATTATGGGTGATTTTAATTATTGTAGTATATATTGGAATGAAGAGATAGCATTTGGGAATAAGGAAAGTGAATGTCTCGAGTTCTTGAGAGATAACGATCTCAGGCAGCATGTAAAGAAAGGTACGTGAGGATGAAGAGTTCTAGATCTCATCATTTCATCTGAGGTTGTAATATTTAGAGTGGTTTCACATTTTCCTCCAGTTGGTGAAAGTGATCATGAAGTAATCACCTGTGATGTGGCTAGTCATATGCAAGCTTTTGTGAGGAAAGGATATATGTGGAATTATAAGGCTGGTGATTATGACAAGCTTAGGAGACAACTTGGAGCTATAACATGGAATGAGGAGTTGAGCGATAAGGAAATAATAAATGCTGCATGGGAACTTACAAAGAAATACATAACAGCATCAATGTACTAAAGTATCCCAAAGACCAAAATGCTAAAAAAAGGATGTAAAATGGATCAATGTGGAGCTTAAGCATGAAATCTGGAAAAAGAAAGTCCTTTGGAGGAAATACGAGATGAATAATGGTAATCAGTCACGTGAAGAATATAAAGAACAAGCCAGGAGAGTGACTCAGTTAGTAAGGAAAACAAAAGTAGAGTATGAGCAGAAATTGGCAAATCAGGCTAAGAAAAACGCTTGAGAGTTTTTTAGATATGTGGCAAGTAGAAGGAAGAATGATCATGGAAAGGTGAAGTTAAGGAATGAAAGCGGTAGAATGTTACTGCTGCAGAAGACATTGTTGAGTTATTCAGTGATCAATTTATAAGTGTGTTTCATCCTGATCAGGGTGGAATCATAAGGAACTTAAGTGTAGAGGACATAGGAGAGGATAGCTTAACTGTGAATGAGCAGGAGGTATTTGAGGAAATAAACAACTTTGATGTTAATAAGGCGATAGGATTTGATGAAATGTCACCATTCATCTTAAAGAAATGTTCCAGGGAACTGGCAGTAGCATTGGCATGCCTGTTTAACAAGAGTTTTGCAACAGCACAGGTTCCAAGGGAGTGGAAGGAGGGTAAAATTGTTCCACTGCATAAAGGCAGTAATAAGGCTGTATCTTGAAATTATAGGCTGATCTGTATACCTGGAGTTGTGGTGAAGGTCCTGGAGAGATTGGCGAAAAGGAGGATACAGAAATGGGTTGATAACAGCGGTATTCTCTGTGGTTATCAGCACGGGTTTGTTAAAGGGAAATCATGTTTCACTAACTTACTTGTACTATAACAAGGTGATAAATCCCTTGGACAGTGGAGATGCATATACAGTGGGGTACTTGGATTTTGCAAAGGCTTTTGATAGACTGCCACATTACAAGCTGTTAATTAAATTGAAGGAGATGGAATTAGATAACAGACTTCTGTGTTTGATCTGCGACTGGCTGGCAGATAGGTATCAGAAAGTTGTATATGGGGGTGCAGTATCTCAAAAGAGAAAGGTCACCAGCGGTGTGCCACAGGGGTCAGTTTTGGGGCCATTGTTGTTCAATTTGTATGTTAATGATATTGGGTTTGGTTTAAGTAGCGATATCCAGCTGTTTGCAGATGATGCAAAACTGGGGAGAGCAATGTACAGCCAGGCTGATGTTAATGCCTTACAAGAGGATTTGAATAGATTGCATGAATGGGCAGGTAAGTGGAACTATCAGTTCAACATTGCCAAGTGTAAGGTTTTGAGATTTGGTAAGCAATGATGGGATGCCAAGTATACACTTGGTGGGGAAACTTTAACAGAAGTAAAGGAGATGAGAGATCTAGGAGTGATGGTGGACAAGGAACTGAAATTGAAGGGCCACGTTGCACAAGTTGTGAAGACATCATATCGAATAATGGCAATGATGCAGAGAACCCTGACATGCAGAATTAGAGAGGTTATGATTCCATTGTATAAGGCCTTGATCAGGCCTCATATGGATTACTGTGCACAGATTTGGTCGCCGGGTTTTCATGGTGACGAGGATATGTTGGAAAGGGTACAGAGAAGATTCACAAAGGTAGTCAGTGGTCTTTGGAATGTGGAGTATGAGAACAGATTGAGGGAATATAAGCAGAGCCTCGTGAATTGGAGGAAGAGGGGGAATATGATCGAGACATACAGGGTGTTCGGGATAAATTTGACAGTTTCGTAAGGAAAAAGAAAATCTTCTTTGTATCTATTAAATTTAATGAATTGACAAAAAAACATTACAGGCAGAGTTAATTACAATACTATCAACAAGATTTACTCAAAATAACCACCATTAGCATCGATCACAGCTTCAATTCTGCTTCGGAACCTCGAACAAGCTGATGCTACAGTCTCCCTGGGAAGGGCCGCAAAAACTGTTTTAATTTTATCCATTAACTGGGCTTTTGTATTACTGGAAGTGCGATTGGTGTCTTTTTCAACTGCGCCCCATACAAAATAATCCATGGGGTTAAGGTCTGGGGAGTTTGGAGGCCAAACATTTGGACTGGTGAAGTCGTAGAAATTTTCAGACAACCATTTTTGACTTTTCCCAGAGGTGTGGCAAGGGGCCGAATCCTGCTGCCATACATACGGCCTACCATTGGCTACCCTTGTTATCCAGGGCTTGACTACAGTTAGCAACTCCACGAACAAAGCCCGAATTCCAATGCCAGGGTTCTTCAACACCTGTTCCTGCAGATTTGCGAGGAATTCTGCTGTACGAACGCAATCAGATCGTCTGCTAGGGATCTTTCTTCTTGCTACATCCTCGTAGTCACCATTGCAAGTCTCTAGTTCATGCCTGATTGTTTTTACTGTATTCAGGGAGCATTGGGCAGCAGTCGTAATATCCTTATTTTGATGGCGGGCACGAATCATCATGATACAAGTTATTCTCTTCCATGATTCAGGTGGGTTCCAGCTATCCATCCTTTCTGACATCTTGTATATGAATGAAGAAGGGTCCAAACTTTTAAATGAAGAGAAGTGTGTGTTAATACATGTAACTTACGGAAAAATATAATTAATTATAAATATGTCAAATTTATCCCGAACACCCTGTATAAACTGGTCAGGGGCTGTTATCAGGTAGACATGGAAGTGATTTTTCATAGAAGTGGAGAAGGAAGTAGAAAAAGAGGCTATTGCTGGAGGCTGTGTAAGGAGGGTGCAAAGGAGTGAGAAGCAGGTTCTTTGCATGGAGGGTAGTTGGTGAGTGGATGCATTGCCTGAGTGTGTTGTGGATGTGGACACATTGAATCAGTTTAAAATGCGGTTGAATGAGCATTGTATACAATAGTGAGTACCTCCCATGATGAGTCTCTAATTCCATGGAGGTTGGGTGTTGATAATAATGATAATAATAATAATGATCTTCTTCAAGATAATTACTTGAAACAGCACATAACTGAAGGGACACATAGTGTGAGAGTGTTGAAGCTGGACATTGGTTCAGAGGATATATGCATAAGTAAGGTGTCCTCATTCCCTCCAAATGGTGAGAGTGTAAAAATACTGTTAATTATTTTATTTGGTGTTCATTATTCAATGCGTGTTCAATACTTCTCTTTTTATATTTTACTTGTTTAATTTTATATAGTCAATATTTCACCTTTAAATAATTTTTCTTAACTTAATTATTTTTGGTAAAGCTGAGTGTATAATCCGTAGCTTGATTTAGTCAACTACAATTAATCCTTTTTCTTAACCTTTTGATCCTCCCCTTTTCTCAAGGTTAATGATTATTCACGTGCACGTAACTTTATGACTTGGGAATTTGTCTCTTCCCGGAGCCGAACCCCTTTGTTATAACAGCAAGTGTATTTTTTTCAATATCGATTTCTGAAAATTTATTTTTTATTTCAACTGTGCCATCAGAAATCACAGATAAGATTTAAATATCCTTACAAAAAAAAAAAAAAAAAAAAAAACACTTCACTAAGCATGGAAATACTTCTGACTCTTGTTACTATATCAAGTAATGTAAAATTCTATTCTTCAGGTGTGGCATATATCTCCTTAGGACACACAGTTCGATTTTTATGAGCAGTGCATTGGTATACAGGAATCAGGCATATTATTTCACAAACAAAACAATTTATTCATACTAGATAAGTTACAATAAGGGATAATACTAGGTTCACAAAATTAATTCTGACTCTACACTTCTCATTAACATTAGCTTGAATTTTAAACTACTCAACCTAGTTCAACAACCTTTCACTATGTACACAGACTATAGTAATAATTGTGCCTACACTTAAATCACATTACATAAATGACCTATACATGTTATACCACAGGCAAGTCTAAACAATAGGTAACAATAAAAGCTATCTCATCTTACACAACTAAGCAGATAAATTCTCAATGTTTAGCTAATTTCCTTCAGTCCTGAAGTAATATTAACAAAGAAATTCGCTAGAGCAATTTCTGCCTTTTATTTAATCATATATAGAAGACCTTACTTGGTGTTTTGTTATCTAGTCGGCGTCAGTAGATCCTTGAGATCGTTACCATCTGTCTCATTCCGATATTGCTTTTCACACGTGGGCGACTTTTAACGACATCAATGGGGCACTTCTACTGGCTGCGATCTTTAAGCACCTTGGTGGCTGGAAATCAGGAATTCACTTCTTTCTCTGCTTAAACAACCATCTAACATCTTTGGGTGTCTGTTGGTTGGAACAGGTCCTCTGATCTAGAATCAACAGGACATACTCGAACCGAGAACAGGAACAGAATCTGGGCAAAAGTGTGCTTATCCAGCGACGATCATTGATAATGGCCTCTCCTCTTAAGAGGTCCTCTGGCTACCTTCGACTGACCTTCCCCAACGAATTCTCACTATGACGATTGACCTTCTCCCAAGAAAAATAGAACTGAGAGAGCGAGTGACCTCTTTTCCGCCCGATGTCTCCCCCTTTATACTCTTCATTGACCTTGGAATTTGTTACACTTTCATTCCCTTGGGTCTTCACCTGCCACATTCTTTCTAGGTCGCTGCACTAAGGCAAGAAACACCGTACATTCTTAATCTTCACGAGAGCGATTGTCTTAGGTCATGTTTTTAATCTCTCTGGGATATTCCTTTGTCTTAACAACCTAATTTTTTACTATTCATTTATACATATTTTTCTTTGTTCTTTGTTGTTTTACAGTAATTCAATAGTTAAATATTTACAAAAATTACAAGCAAAATTAATCTAATTTAAATTCCTAGGCAAAATCAGTATAGAAAGAATTTAATTAAATTTTCTGTCTATACAAGATTTTACATAGGCTTACTCTCCCACAAAAAAAAAAATTTTACAAACAAAATTTTTTAAAACCTCACGTCTGCATATTTTCTGGAGGAGATCTGACTACAAACTTGTTTATTTCCTTCCTTTTGTTTTTCTCTTAGCCCTAAGTTGTACCTCGTTTTACTATGTGCTCTACTCTCATGATTATACCTATCTTCCTTGCGATCTTTTAAAGTTTTGCACCTAATTAATTCTCCATTAAACTCACTCATAAAACTTGCACAATCAGTTAATAAGTGTGCAGCCTTTGTAGAAATAGCTAAATTCCAACCTAACAATCCACTTATTGCTTTTTTAATCATGAAAAGAAAACAGAGGAAGTTGGCATAATTAATCTGCCACTGAGGCTCAATTTCAATCTCATGTTTTCTGTGCCTGTCCCACCTTGAATTGTTATAGGAACGTCTGTATCTCTTAGGTTTCTCAATGATATTCACTTTCATTACCTTTTGATTACCCTCCCCTAATTTTTCTTCCATTTCACCTTGATCATCAACTAATTTGATGCTTGATATGTGGTAGGTCTCAGATTGACTGTTCCTTTCGGTTGCTGAAGCTATTGAAGAATCAGTCTGATTATTTTGATATTCTTCATTACCTCTTTCAATCAGTTCAGTAGGCCCTATCTTACTTTCATTCTGCATTTTCTCTTCACGAAATTTCTCAACTTTATCTCTAAAATTATGGTTCCATTTTCTTGTCCATTTATTTTTTATTAAGAACATTTCATTTCTGAAAAAGTTGCAAGAGAATTTGAACCTCTCCAGAAATTTATTAGTTTTTGGATTATCTGTACATTTGGGCAAGATGTCCTAGGGAGGACCAACAACTCTTGCTAAACATACAAATTAAATTCTGGTAAGTATATTTTTACTCTTACCTTCCTGGTCACATTAAACTCGGATGTCAATATCCCCGATAATCTGATCGGTTTCTTTAGTTTAGAGATGGCTCTCCATGCATGGGATTTTATTTCTTGAAAATAATCTCCAGTTATGACAGAGGCCTGGGAACCAGTATCTAATAATATGTCAGAGACGATCCTTCCTTGTACCTTTCCTTTTATTATCATATTAGACTTCTTTTGGAGTTCACGTTTCTTGTTCTCACGTCTCCATGGTTTGTTTGCATAACCATGAGTAGGAGCATGTACAAGATTTGACTCATATCAATTACTTCTGTTGGAGGATCTCTTGTTTCTGAAACAGTTAAGAGCCAAATGCCCATATTTATTGCAATTAAAGCATTTGGGAGTCTCTTATCTCATTAATACTCTCTGTTTGAGGCAAGGTTAACTCAGTGGACTTTTCTGTAATTTCCAACAGCTGCTTTAGCACAGCATCAAGATGATCCATCATAGGCTGTTGTAGCCATTCTACCTCCTGTCTTATTAAATTACGTAACTCATCCATGTTTGTAGGTCCTACTTCTTTCTGGATGTTCATTATATTGTCAGTTACATGACTAATGCTGACTGGTTTTTCCTCTTTCTCCCGCTCTTTCATTTTGATTCTTATTTGACTTTCCCTTACAAGTGCTTGATTCCTTTTCACTTTTACCATCACAAGAGGAATCATTTGCCTTTTTTATCACGTTAATTTGGCTGTTAGCAGAAGCAGGAAAAATGTCTCCAAGCATTTCTTCCTTCTCCTTCACAGCGAGGAAACATTCCTCAAGATTTGTGATTTTCTTTTTGTAGGCAGTCTCTTTCAATTCTTCCTTTACCCCTAACCTAAACTGGCGACACACTGCCCAGTCGAGGTGAGGTTTATCCTCACTAGAGATGCTTAGGCTATTGGCAATTGTCAGTAACTTATTGTAGTATTCTGTCCCATTCTCTTTTTTATTCTTGAGCACATCTCTGCAATTTCCAGAGAGTTGGACCTAGACTTCTTACTCTGGAGAACTGGGAAATCAAGGTTTCTTTGAACTTCAAGTATTCTAAAGTATCCTTCAGTATTGGGGATGAATACAAGAAGCGCTTGGCCTTTCCAAAAAGTTCTTAATCCATCTGGGATATTCCTTTGTCTTAGCAATCTAATTTTTTACTATTCATTTATACATATTTTTCTTTGTCCTTTGTTGTTTTACAGTAATTCAATAGTTAAATATTTACAAAAATTGCAAGCAAAATCAATCTAATTTAAATTCTTGAGTAAAATCAGTATAGAAAGAATTTAATTAAATTTTCTGTCCATACAAGATTTTACAAGAGCTATCATATGGTATCGACTTCGGAGGTTATAAAATTTGTGGCTTCTCTCTAAAAAAGGATATGTATGAAACTACAGGTTAGGCAAATATAACAAGCTTCAGAGTGAGCTTGCAGCAGTCCCATGGCAGAACATATTGCAGGGGAAAGATGTTAGCAGTGCATGGGATAAAATCAGTAGGTATCTGAGGAATGGTCAGGAAGACAAACAAGGTAGGTGTTAGATGGATGAGTAGTAGTATTAAGCTTGGTCCTCAAAAAAAGAAAATGTTATGGAGATTGTACAAGGAGAAAGGCAATCAGTACACCCATGAGCAGTACAAGACTCAATCTATCCAGCATAGTAAGAAAAGCTAAATCAGATAATAAGAAGACCTTAACGAAGAAGATCAAGGGTAATCCCAAAGAGTTTTTCTGCTATGTGGCAAGTACTGAGTGATCACTTTTCAAAAGTCTATTACCCAAGTGAGGATATTTCTGTGTCTGTAGCAATAACCAATGTGAGAATTGAAGTTAAGAAATCAGAAGTACTTAGTATATTGCAAAATTTAAATGCAAACACTTCTGTAGGTTGAGATGGAATATCAGCTCGGGTGTTGCGTGAATGTGCAAATGAATTGTCAACGCCTGTTACTTTGTTATTTAACTTAAGTTTGAACTCTGGTATGGTCCCTAGAGAGTGGAAGGAAGGCAAAGCAGTTCCTTTGCATAAAAGTGGCTCTAAAACTGGGGTAGATAATTACAGACCAATCACCATCTCGGGAGTGGTGGTAAAAGTATTGGAAAAGCTGGTTAAAGACAAAATTCAAGAATAGGTGGATCAGGATATGATACTCTATAGGGGCCAACATGGTTTTGTTAGAGGTCGATCCTGCCTTAGCAATTTATTAGCTTTTTAAAATAGAATGACATCTGAGTTGGACAAAGGAAATGGCTACACAGTGGTACTTCTGGATTTTGCTAAGGCTTTTATTTGACAGGATAACCCATGGAATTCTGTTGTGCAAATTGGAACATATGGATATGGATAGGAGAATGGCTCAGGGAGAGATTCCAGAAGGTGGTGTATTGAGGAGCAGATTCCAGGATGAGGAAAGTGACCAGTGATGTGCCTCAGGGCTCTGTGCTTGGGCCATTGTTGTTTAATTTGTACATAAATGATATAGGAAATAGCTTAAAGGAATATATTCAGTTGTTTGCTGATGTTGCAAACTCTCAACATCAGCTTCAAAAATGAAGCTGATGTTGAGAGTTTGCAGGCTGAATTTAAATAAGCTAAAATGGGCAAAGGGTAATATATGTCAGTTCAATGTGGAAAAGTGTAAAGTTATGCATTTTGGGATTAAAAGATTACCAGCTGTGTACTACATTGATGGAACGGTATTCCAAGAGTTTGATGAGGCTAGGGACAGAAGGATGTCAGTAGAAACATATTAACATCCTGAGATAAAAAAGAGGTTATTATTCCCCTTTATAAAGCATTGGTACTTCCACATTTGGATTACTGTGCTTAGGTCTGGTTGCCTGGATTCCATGGAGATGAGGAGATTGTGGAGAAGGTCGAAAGGAGAGTGACTAAGTTGGTGAGTGAGGTAAAAAATGCTCCCTTCATTGATAGATTGAGAGCTTTTGGGTTTCAGAGGTTGGTTGATAGGCAGAGAAGAGGGGAGAGGATAGAAATATTTAAATTACTAAAACGTTTTTATAAGATTGATGCAGGGGAAATGTTTCAGCTGTGCAATAGAGATGGAAGAACAAGAGGTCATCCCTGGAAATTAAGGAAAAGCGTGGTTAACAAGGGTGTGAGAATGAGGTTTTTTGCCTGGAGGGTGGTGAATCAGTGGAATGCATTGCCTGACTGAGTTGTGAGTTCTTCATCTCTAAATGAATTCAAGAATAGATATGATAGATATCGTTTTGATAGTTTGGGTCCCGTGATGAGTCTACTGAATCCATGGAGATACCCATAATAATAATAAAAGTTGGGAAAATCAGAAGTGAAACGACAGTTGGAGAAACTGAAGGAGTGAAAGAATGCAACGATGTACAAGCGAAAATTAGAGTTAAGGGGTGAAAGAAAGTATGAATAAGGAAAAGGAAGTAAAGTGCAGCTGAATGAGAGGTAGCAAAATAGAAAGTGAAATTGTCTTAATGAATGATTTAATGAAACAGGTATTGGAAATGAAAAATGAAATGAAGAATATGTTGAGTGATGTTAGACATCTAGTGGAAATTAATGTATGCAAGTAAATAGAATGAAAGAACAACGAGTAAAAGAGGCGACGAGTTATTCCAGAATAGCAGTATATGAAGACTCCATAAGGTCTGTTATCTGGGTGGGAGAATGTGTACGATAATTAAGGCTTTGGACATGAGCAAAAAACGAGTGAGAGAGTTAGTTGTGATTGTAGGGATGAATGATCTAACTGGATAGAAGGATGAGGTGAGGACAAATATCAGGAGACTATTGAGAAGAGTGAAAGATAAGAGTGGAGTAGGAAAGGTTTTCAGTGTGTTACTCAGGTATGATGATGATGAGTTTCGATGGAGAGCCAAAATCATGAATGGCATGTTTGTAGAGCTGTGTTAGGAGAAGTGAGTGGAGTTTGTGGATGTATGGCATGTGTTTGAGGGAAGGATTATACATGTGTGATGGGTTGCATTTAAATGGCTTTGGAGTGAGTATGTTGGAGAAAGTGTTGCTGGATGAAAGTATAGTGTGTGGAAGTGCAGTGTGTGATGTGTGCCCCACCCCCCCCCCCCCCCACCCCCCCCCCCCCCCACCCCCCCCCCCCCCCACCCCCCCCCCCCCCCACCCCCCCCCCCCCCCACCCCCCCCCCCCCCCACCCCCCCCCCCCCCCACCCCCCCCCCCCCCCACCCCCCCCCCCCCCCACCCCCCCCCCCCCCCACCCCCCCCCCCCCCCACCCCCCCCCCCCCCCACCCCCCCCCCCCCCCACCCCCCCCCCCCCCCACCCCCCCCCCCCCCCACCCCCCCCCCCCCCCACCCCCCCCCCCCCCCACCCCCCCCCCCCCCCACCCCCCCCCCCCCCCACCCCCCCCCCCCCCCACCCCCCCCCCCCCCCACCCCCCCCCCCCCCCACCCCCCCCCCCCCCCACCCCCCCCCCCCCCCACCCCCCCCCCCCCCCACCCCCCCCCCCCCCCACCCCCCCCCCCCCCCACCCCCCCCCCCCCCCACCCCCCCCCCCCCCCACCCCCCCCCCCCCCCACCCCCCCCCCCCCCCAACCACGCTCTCAGCCAAGGCATTCCAATCATTCACAACACTCTGCATGAAAAAAACCTGCCTCTCACTCCCCTACTCACACCCTCCTTATACAGCTTCCAGGGATGACCTCAGGTTTTCTCCTGATCTCCCACTATTTTCTGTAGAACCTCTCCAGCACTGATCCCATAATAACCCCTTAATAACTTGTAGGTCTCTATCATATCTCTCCTCCACCTCCTGTCCACCAGACTCTCTGCAAGTTGCTTCTTCTCAGTCTTTCCTCATACATGACATTCCAGAGGTCATCTCCGGACCCTCTCCAACATCTCTTCATCCTTCTGAAAACCAGGTGACCAAATCTGGGCACAATAGTCCATGTGTGGCCTAATCAAAGCCTTATACAATGGAACAAGAATCTCCCTACTTCAACAAGTCAGTGTCCTCTGCAACATTCCCAGAAGCCTTTGTTTTGTCTTCACAATTTTGGCTATCTATCCCCTAAATTTCAGATCCTTATTCACTATCACCCCCAGATCTCTTATTTCCTCCACCTCCAACAATATATCCTCACCAAGTATAAATTCTGCAACCCATTTTTGTTTTCCTAATTTTAAAAACATATTGCAACATTGAACTCACATCTCCATTCCCGTGTCCAATCACTCGATTTATTCAAGTCTTCTTGTACTGCCACAACATCCTATCTACTCTGCATGGTTCATCCTAACTTTGCATCATCTGCAAAGAACTGAATATCTCCATCCAAATCTTCACCAATATCATTAACATACAAGTCAAATAGTAATGGCCCTAAAACAGACCCTTGAGGCACTCCACTACTGACTTTCCTTTTCCTTGATATCACAACCCCATACACAACTTGTTGATACCTATCAGATAGCCAGTCTCCAATCCAATGCACTAATCTAATATCCAGGGATGACCTCAGGTTTTCATTAGTGGTAATCTACCAAGAGCCTTTGCAAAATCTAAGTGTATTACTGTGTAACCTTCTCCTCTGTCCATGGAAGTAGTCAATTTATTGTAATAAGTTAGTAGGTTACTAAAACACGACCACCCTTTAGCAAATCCATGCTCTCCTCTTTGATGGACAGCATGGATTTGCTAAAGAGTGGTCATGTTTTAGTAATCTACTTACGTATTACCATTGTTGTCAACCCAATTATGTATTTTAGTTCTCACAAGCTTCTCCAACAACTTAACTACAACTCCTGACACAAGATAGACCTATAGCCTATAATTTGATGCTTGAGTTCTATCACCTCCTTTATGAAGTGGGACAATCTTGCCCTCCTTAGGAACTTGAGCGAATACAAGATTTACATCTAGTTTGCTAACCTCCCCATACACCTCTTGCTTACTTACGGTCAGTCTCTCTTCCCCATCATCAAAGTCTCTCAGTCTCTCCATGAAGTCACATTCACAAGATTGAAAGACCTTTATGAATTGCTCATTAAGTATATCCACCACACCTTCTGCAACGGCTGTCTTTATACCATTTCTCCAATCATTGTTATCCTTCCATAATCATTCTTTCTTTTGCTGGCTACATATCGAAAGAATTCCTTAGGATTCTTTTTGGCTTCATAAGCTAACTGCTGTTCATACCTCTCTTTTCATTTACTAATTATTTACTATTTAGGAAATCATTTACAAATTACAATCATTTACTAATTAGGAAAAGCAAAATGAATCAATGAACCCAAGATTGCCTGCTGTGGATTTAGATAAAGACATGGCAGCTAGTGGGATTAATGTTTCTGATATATGACAGTCAATCAAAGATTGTTGGAAGCAGACCTGCAGACCAAAAATGAAACAACTGTTGACAGAGGCTGTGCAGAAAAAGAAACTCCACTATGTAAAAGTGTACTTTGCACACTTTTATGTAGTGGAACCTCTTTGTACACTTTTATGTAAAAAGTGCACTATTGAGAAGTGGAAAGTTGAATTTTCTCAGATGAGAGCCACTTCTTTGTCCTAGGAGAGTGAGTACCCAATGTTTGCAAATTACTGAGAAGACTTCTACCTACCTACCTTCAACAAGCTCCTAAACACAGAGCTAAAAAGATATTCTGGGGTTGGTTTTACACATGATGGTCCAGGATCACATATGTTGATGGTATGATGAAAAGTGACCAATACCTAAAAATACTGGAGAAAAAAAAAATGATTCCACAGATCCAGAAAGATGAAGAATTCATCTTCCAAGAGGATTTCTTCTTTATGCCACACTTCAAGGAAAGAGTTCCTCAAAATTCACAACATTCAATTGATTCAGTGCCCAGGTAACTCTCCTGACATTTTTTTTATGTTGAGCTCATACATGAGAGGTTGGTTTGATCAACCTATAGTACATTACTGTACTACAGGTTGACCTATATATTGTATTCCTTGAGGACACATCAAGGGGAACAATGTTTCACAACACAGCAGTAGCAGGGATGAAGGAGGAGGAAAAGAAACTTGCTCTGTGGGTTTCAAGGTGCACTATGGAGGGAAGTTCAGCAGCAGCTGCACTGTACTAATGGGCTTAGTGTTAATGGATGCTATTTCAGATGAACATTTCCCATGGAAATATTTATAGATAGAATACACATATTGCAGAAACCAAACGTCCATGTGAAAGTGGGAGAAGTGAGTTGGTAAGAGATAGGCCATTAATCAATCTAATTGCTCTCCTCTGTATTGAATCAAGAATGCTGCAGGAGCTCTTAGGTGCCCCACTCCAAATGTGAAAGCAGTATTCTATAGCAGAGTGAATTTGTATTTTTATAAGGTTAATAGCTGTTCAGAGGTGAAGTAATAAGAGAAGTAATAATAGAGAAATCCTAATTTTTTAGAAGCAGAGGATGCAATGGTTGTGAAGTGTTTATGCCAGGAGAGGCATGATGTCAGGATAATTCCAAGAGAAATCTCATCTTGTCTGGAAATTTGAGTGTTGTCAAAAATAATCCAGAAAATAGTTTCAAAAGAACTATTCTTCCAGGATTGTAAGAAATAAGACAGAATTGGGTTTTACTAGCATTGAAATTGACAAGGTTATCTGACCCCCCCCCCCCCCACTGTAGGATGACTTGAACATTAGAATGAGGACAGTGGTGGTTGATATTCTGTAGATCCAGGTGATTTGTGAAAAGTAAGGTTTATCAAATGAAAGGGAGAAGTGCAATGTGCTGTCATCTGCAAAACTGTGTATTAGGTTGGAAGTCAACTAAAATAGGTCAATAATAATATATAGAAAGAAGGGATTTGGTGAGAGAACCTTGTGGAACTCTGGCATTAGTTGAATGGTAAGAAAATAAGGAACCATCTACCATTACACATAGTATGTGTGCAGACAGAAAGCTGGCAATCCAACTGCAGAAGCCCCGAGACAGACCAAATGATGGAAGTTTGCTTAGTAAGCCTTTATGCCAGACCCAATCAAAAGCTTTGGAGATATCAAGTGCAACCACTTGAGATTCACCAAACTTCTCCATGGAATTTGTCCAGAGATAGGTGGTATATTTGAGTAGATCTCCTGGTGATCTACTGATGAATGGCAGCAATGGAATCTATTCTGGTGATCATTTATTAGCTGGATGACTTCGAGGTAGGGTAGCAGTTGGGAATTGATGGTATTCCTTCATTACGTTGGACAGGACCGAGGTGAGTTAGATAGGGTGGTAGTTACATGGCAAGGATTTGTTGCCATTCTTGGGAATGGGTTGAATGTGCAACCCTTAGGCCAATTTCCAGGCTGCAGGATAGATACCAGTGGATTAAAATAATATATATAAGCAACATAGGATAGGAATGAGTTCTGGTGCACAAACCTTCAGGACAATCGAAGGAATGACATCAAGACCAGGAGACTTTTTTTGTGTATAATTTGGGCCATATTTTTCTGATATCTTTCTGGCCTTAGGATACCGGGGGCATTGCATTTTGGTCAACTGGAATGGTTGGGGGGGGCATTTACCATTGTTAGTTATGAATGCATTGAAAGCAATGTGTGAAACCAAGAGATTGGCTTTTTCTGTGGGTGGTGATGCAATAGAGCCATCTGGGTATGATACAGGTAGGAATAGTTGAGCAAAAGTTATTACCAATTGCTTTAACAAGAGACCAAAAGGCTCAGCTGCAGTTTGAACAGGTTGCAAGTTTCCTGCTTTTTGCTCTTTTGAAGTCTGTTTTGGAAGCATTTATAGTTTCGTGCATCTATTTCAGGTTTGAGTCCTATCCTATGTTACGCTCACACGCAGACCTACACTTTTTACCGTGTAGGCACCCGGAACTGATTTCCTATGGAATAGGTTGGTTACTCCTTATTCCTGAAGGTATTCTATGACTGTAGTCCATGTGTGTGTTCATGGGGCCGGTTTGCCTGCTTGCAGGATGAAAAACCCCAGATAAACTGGTGGAAAAAACCCTGCTGTCCAAACCCAGGCTTGAAACATTAAAATCTCCTTGGGGTGATTTTAATGTCTATACTGTTCACCATTGGTGAATCCTAGGAGGAAGAGTTCACAATTGGGAAAGTGGGACTGGAGAAAATCAGTTTTTAAGGATAGGAAATTAAAGAACTCTCAGAGTGGTGAGTGATAGAGATAGCAAATGAATTTGATTGAGTGGGAAAGGGGGAATTTGACTAAGTGGGGAATTTCAACCAAAGAAGGTCAAAGTTGGGCTTTCTGGCAAGGTATGTTAGAGAGAATATATCTGCATATCTGCAGATGCCACCCTTCGATTGAAAAGAGTTCAAGGATGTGTAATTTGGTAGGTTGAGATGAATAGTGTTGGAGAGGTGAGATTTGAGTTTATGCCAAAATGATTAGGTGGGTTTTGGTAGAATGAAGATGGAAGTGGACACTTAAGTTGTATTTGAGGGAATGGATGTTAGTGAACTGGATATGCAAAGTTCTGTGGGGCATATTTGACCACAAGAGTCTTGCACATTTCCTATACAGTGCTTGCATACTGGCCTCCTTGGTAGTACTAGTAGTATCACTTGATTTTTGTAATAATTTATCTTGTTTTTAGTCTATAAACCAATTGTTTTCTCCATTTTGGCATGTTTCTTTGAGTTGTGTTTGAAGATGACATCCTTGTTCTCTCTGGATGATGTTAGGTCAGTTCGAGCACATATGTTCAATTGGGGCACGTGTCCTTGAACTCGTTAATTGCTGTTATTAATTTAGATGCTTATTGGTGTGTCATAAGTCACTTTTACAACCTGTGGAATTCTTTGGATCCTTGTGGAATCCTATCCAGTGCCATCCTTTCTTTTATTTATGGGCCCAAAACAATGGCAGCTGATGATATCTCTAGAATCAATGTTGCATTCTTCTGGTAATTTGCTGATATATCTTCTTTTAGTGATTTCCCATTTTCTGTTAGAAAATTCAAAATAATGATCTTGAATTTTTGTTTTCGGCCTCGATCGAGTGGTGTACCATTGATGTGATTAGGTGTCATGGAATTCATTAGCAGGCAAGGATGCATTTATGTTGCAATCCTAATCATCAGTTCTAGCATAGCTTGCAGTATTCAGATTTTGGAGAAAAAAGTTGTGTACATAGTTAGTATTGAGGTGCTGTTCGATATTTTCAACTCATTTGCCTAAGTTCAGGAGCTGTTTTACAGAAGGGAGGCACAGTGAACAGAAAAAGGACTAGTTGAGGTCGATAAATAACTTGTGCACTGATTCATCAATTTCGTGCAGAAAGCATGTAGTCAGTGGCAAGAGAAATTGCACAATACACCCTTTTTTTTTAATCAGTGACATCGATTTTTGTGGGCCAAAGTGAAGAAAGGGACTTAGAAAACTAAATTGTGATACAAAGGATAACTTAATACAATCCATTATAAAAGTTTGTTTTCGAGATGCAGAAATAAGAAAAATGTGTTATATGTTAGTAGAGTCCATATCAGTGACGTCTCATGTCTTGAAATTGTGGGGGTGCTGCAACTTTAGAAATATACATACACACTGTAAGTACAGTGTGTATGTGTTTGGATAAAATATCAAAATTATGGTAAAAATTTAAAAAAAAATTGAACACGAAAAAATATTGTTTATTATCGATAAAATTATAGTTTGGTATAATTCAAAATTACTTAAAAATAAAATATATTCTTCTTGTTTTGTTTCATGAACAAAAGTGCCGCATTACATTAATAGCTCACATCTCACTATGATGTGCATATGCTTGTGCGTGTAGCAATATGATACTGTAGTAAACACAGTGCTGCAAACGTCTTTTGCTCCCCCTAAGTGCTACAAGATGAATTTTTATTATTCTTTATACAAAATAAGAGAATTGTATAGGATGTTGATGATAAAATTAAATATTACAAGCAAATATAAATAAATTGATAAATATATTTATATATTGAGAAAAATTGGGGGTGCTGCAGTTCCGCAGTGCCTATGCACGAGCCGCCCCTGGTCCATACCTAAGCAAATTAATGAACTTATTAGGAATAGATATAAATTATTAAGTAAAGTTTAATTTTTATACTTATTTTCTTGTGAAATTAATATTTTCTTTAAAATGTGAGTGTTTGGATTAATTTGTTTGCTACTGTATATGTAAAAGTATGCTAAACAGCAAATGTAATATTAAATGGGTAATGTAATGGGAAGAAACATCATATTAAAGAAAACTGTTTTAAAAAAATTTTTTTTTTTTTTTTAAGTATGGTCCTCAAGAGTATGGGAGTGGCAAACCTGAGGTACCTGATGCTGGACCATGCCTTACTTCATATAATATACATCTGTTATATTATCTGTAGACCTGTCCCTCCCCTTCTTTCTTTTCTTCTTGCTCCTTCCCCCAGTGCTATTATAGTATTCAAGGGCTAGGGGTTGACTCTTTCCTATTCTGCAATTTCATTTCGTTTTATGGGCTAGTCCAACAGCCAGAGACAGCAGCCGTATCATTGGACACCTTGTGCTTTGGCTAGTAACCAGCTCACAAGTATGCTAATTACTTTCAGAGAAAGTAATTAGAAAGTCTCAGAGAAAGAATTCACAGACCACTGATAATGAGTTGCTTCTATCACATGCCACTTAAGATATTTATCCATCAGAAATTCAACAAACTCACTGTCATTGTTCACATACACTATCTCCTCTGTCCAATCTACATTCCTGTAATTAATGTATGCCATTAAGATGACCTTATTTTTATATGCTCAACCAATTTGTGTAAACATTTCACAATCAGTACTCTCTATATTCTTTGCCATATAGTAGTATCCTATAAAATATATATTCAGTTATTTCAAAATCAGACATACTCGAAATCTTCACATGAAATACTACTTCCATTTTCTACTTCCATCTTTGTGGATACAGTCTCTCATATCATAGGCTTTTGATAGAGTATCTCATGATAGGTTGACAGTCAAACTAGAGCAGATGGGGTTGGATATTAGATTGGTGCATTGGATTGGAGACTGGCTATCTGATAGGTATCAACAAGTTGTGTATGGGGGAGCGATATCCAGGAAAAGGAAAGTAACTAGTGGAGTGCCTCAGGGGTCTGTTTTAGGTCCATTGCTGTTTAACTTGTATATTAATGATATTGGTGAAGATTTGGATGGAGATATTCAGTTGTTTGCAAATGATGCAAAGTTGGGACAAACCATGAAGTGTAGTGAAGATGTTGTGGCCTTACAGGAAGACTTGAATAGATTGAGTGATTGCGCACAGAAATGGGGATGTGAGTTCAATGTTGCAAAATGTAAGGTTTTAAAATTTGGAAAACAAAGATGGGATGCAGAATTTATGCTTGGTGAGAATATATTGTTGAAGGTAGAGGAAATAAGAGATCTGGGGGTGATAGTGGATAAAGATTTAAATTTAGGGGACACATCTTCAAAATTGTGAAGACAACACAAAGGCTTCTGGGAGTGATGCAGAGGACACTGACGTGTAGAAGTAGGGAGATTCTTGTTTCATTGTATAAGGCTTTGATTAGGCCGCACATGGACTATTGCCCAGATTTGGTCACCAGGTTTTCAGAAGGATGAAGAGATGTTGGAAAGGGTCCAAAGGAGAATGACTAAGGTGGTTTCTGACCTCTGGAATGTCGAGTATGAGGAAAGATTGAGAAGATGTAATTTGCAGAGTCTGGTGGACAGGAGGAAGAGGGGAGATATGATAGAGACCTACAAGGGTTTGTAAGGGGTTGTTATAGGATCAATGCTGGAGAAGTTTTACAGAGAATAGTGGGAGAACCAGATGTCATCCCTGGAATCTGTATAAAGAGGGTGTGAGTAGGGTTGAATGATTGGAATGCCTTGCCTGAGAATGTGGTGTCTGCAAAGAGTTTGAATGTGTTTAAAACACGGTATGATGAGCTGTGTGTGTGATAAAAGGACCTCCCAGATGAGTCTTGGACTCCATGAGGTCTTGGGGTGGTAATAATAATATAATTTACAGTATTTTCCTCCTATTTTCATCCTTCCAGCAAATTGTATATCTTACCATTTCTATTCCTCACAGTACATTATTGTCTGACAACCAAATTTCACCTATGCCATTTATGTTTATGCTCGCTGGCTCAATCAATTTGTGAAACACTTCTCCCTTATTTCTAATACTTGTTTATTAGTATACACCACAGTAGTGCACTCAGGATTTAATCTTGGGGGAGGGGAGGGGATGAGTTGAGAAAACGATTTGAGAATACACACTACACACTGCATATAGAAATAGAAGACAGGACACAACATAAATAATAAAAAAAATTTTATTTAGAAAAAGATTTTTGGAAAATTTTGTGTTTTTTCCTTTTTTTTGGGGGGGGGTTCAGGGGCCCCCAGGCTTATGCCCTCTGGGTGTGCCACTGATACACCATAACTATTTGTCTTTGAGGCTATCCTGTGAACACTATTGCTCCATAATATAGCTGCTATATCACACCACTTTCTCTCTCTCTCTTCAGTCTCACTACCCTTTTCCCCTGATGCATATCCAGTTCATCCCTAACTACATGCATTGCATCACTTTTTGCTGTCATAATCACATCTTCAACTTTATATCCATTGTTTTCCTGTCCTTCTATAACCTGCTTCTCTGTGCTATCCTGCTTGACAGATTCCCTTTGACTTCCATTAGCTACGTTAACTCTTTGATTCTGTTCCTTTTCAACATTTTGATAATTAAATAAACTTGGATATTTAGACAAACAATAGTTTATCTAAATATCCAAGCCACAACCCAATCAAATGAAATCCATTAACCTTAAACAATTCTAACTTCACTTGAAATTCAATCCACAGATTTACAAACTGAACACCTTTTGCCTCTCACAAATCAGTCATCTTGCAATTCATTATTATCATATCAGGGCAACACATTAACTACTTTTCCAAAACATTAGTTCCTTTACCTCCCACAACAACTTCCTCAAGTCCCTATTGACATTATTTTTTCAATCATTCATCTTCACAACTACAACAAATTCTGATTCCTGCTTTTTTTCTTCCCTCAAAGCATCGGTTATTTGTTTTCAATTTTCCATCAGGACAATGTTTTTTATGCTTTCTCATTCACTACACCTCTAATGATTGAATTCTCATGCAATGATATGATTATTCACTGATTAATCATATTATCTTTCCTCCTCCTTTGCATCAGCCAACCTCTTCTTTAGATGTTCAGTCTCATTTTCCAGACACTTAATTTCACTCTTCAGTTTCATTAGTTCTTGCCTAAGCTCTTCCACTCTGCTCTTTGTTATCATTACTAACACTTCCATCTGCCTTCTGATTACTACTGGCAACACTAGTTCCTATTTTGAAAACTCTTACCTATTAATTACACTCCTCACTCACATGAATAATTTCCTTCTTGTTATTCGCCCTAACAGTCCACAAATTTTAGCATTTTTTATGCATATATAGAGCAATTCTCTCAATGCATTCACTGAGAAAAGTCCAGGCCAAAACTAGATCTGTGTTCCAAAGTTTTCCATGCCACAGATATGTGCTCTTCCTACATATACTATTTTCAGAAAGCAGCAAGAACACAAATGAACAAAATGAGAATAACAAACACTACTGAAAAACACTTATATCCAGCATGAAAAAAATTAATCATCAAGAGAAAGACTCTTGATTATCTTGTATCTTAGTTTGATCAAACTGACTCTGGTTTTATAAACAATGCAGTAAAAAAAAATCTAACAGATAAGGTTAGGTGATGACGGTTATTCATGACTTCTTTTAAATGTTGGTAATTTTTATTACCAACACCATACAATTTTATCAAAGAGATTTTATTAACTGCTTATATTTTGCCGAATTTTGACTCGGCATCATCAGAACACAACAAACTTGTACATGCAACAGTGAGTGAGTGGGTGAAACAATACAATTGCAATGGACAAAAGATCTAATGTCCTATTTTTAGCACCCTCTAATGGAAAAAAAAACAGCTATGCAGGAGTTTCTCTTAGGATAACAGTCTCCCAAATTTTTGGCAAATTAATGCAACCATATTTGTTAAGGTTGGGAGAATTTTTCAAGTCCATTCCTGATTCAAAATATAATCTTTCAGATCTGTAATGACTCTTAAATAGCACATTCGTTTTCCTCCATCTAATCCTGTGTAAAGGAGTGTCCAGGGCGTGGTCTGCCAGTTCTGACTTGCCATAGTAACAGTAGCGAATGTATTTTTCATGTTCTTCCAAGCGGATGTTAACTGATCTTTGTGATTGCCCATAATAGGCCAAGTCACAGTCACAGTGGAATTTATACACTCCTGGGTATGCTAAAGGGTGAAGTTTATCCTTAGGCAAGCAGATCGGAGTTGCTAGTTTGACATGAGGTTTGAAAGGGGTGCGAAGGCCATGTTTCATCAATACTTTGGCTATCTTTTTCTGGATCGCTATCTTTTTCCATTTACAGAAAGCCTACACACAGGAAGATACCTACATTAACAATCACATCATCACCCAGTCCAACAGTATGGCATTTTAAAAACACTTAGAGCCAGAGCCATTTGTTCTAACGATACAGCTCTCACCACACAATTCAAATATCTGCACCATACGTTCTTAGCTAACAGCTATAATCCCTACAAAATAGATAAAATACTACATAGGCCCATTACTCTGCCCTCCACTAATACACAAGAACACAACATGACCATTTCTATTCTCGTTGTCACAAGTACTTTCAAACCTCATGTCAAACTAGCAACTCTAATCCACTCACCTAAGGATAAACTTCACCCTTTAGCACACCCAGGAGTGTATGAAGTTCCCTGTGATTGTGACTTGGCCTATTATGAGCAATCAGGAAGATCAGTTAACACGTTCGCTGCCACGCTACTTCGGCATAGTCTGTTCCCGTACGCCGAGCAATTTCACTTCTTCAAGGTCAGTACGGTAATCTCGTTGCCGGTGGTAAGCATCATACGAGTATACAAGCCAAGCATTTTCACTTCTTCAAGGTCAGTACAGTAATCTCGTCGCTGGCGGTAAGCGTCATATGAGTATACTTGTAGTTGGCAGCGAACATGTTAATATCCACCTGGAAGAACATGAAAAATACATTTGCTACTGTTACTATGGCAAGTCAGGACTGGCAGATCACGCTCTGGACACTCCTTCACACAGGAATAGATGGAGGAAAACGAATGTGCTACTTCGGAGTCGTTACAGATCTGAAAGATTATTTTTTGAGTCAGGAATGGCTTTGAAGAATTCTCCCAACCTTAACAAATATGGTTGCATTAATTTGCCAAAAATTCAGGCGACTGTTATCCTAAGAGAAACTCCTGTACAGCTGTTTTATTTTCCCTGTTAGAGGGTGCTAAAAAATAGGACATTAGATCTTTTGTCCATTAGAATTGTATTGTTTCACACACTCACTCACTGTCGCGTGTACAAGTGTGTTGTGCTCTGATGATGCTGAGTTGAAATTCAGCGAAATATAAGCAATCTCTTTGATAAAATTATGTGGTGTTGTTAATACCTTTAAAAATAAGTCATTCAGTAAAAAAAATTAGAGAAAGTTCAGAACCAGTTGATTTAGCAGTATAATATAATATATATATATAATAATGACGGAATGTGGACTGCAGAGCTTGGTGGATAGAAGGAGGAGAGGTGATATGATTGAGACTTTTAAACTGTTGAGAAGTGGACAAGTTTGACACTGGGGATTTCTTTTGCTTGGTTGAACAGTGGGAAGGAGTGATGACAAGAGGCCATCCCTGGAAGTTACAAAAGGAAACTGTGAGCAAGAGGGTGAGGAGTGGTTTCTTTGCATGGAGGGTGGTTGAACCTTGGAATGCATTGCCTGATGGAGTGGTGAGAGCGAGAATGGTCAATGAGTTTAAGGAGTGGTATGAAAGACTGTTTCTTAGGGGGACCTCCCCTCGATGAGTCTTGACAGACTTTATGTTCTTAAGAAGGACCTCCCATGATGAGTCTTTTGACTCCATGGAGGCCTGAATAATAATAATAAATAATAATAATAAAGAGTCAAAGAAATGAAGAAGAGAAAAGCACATAAGTGGAGATGACATCTTCATGACTAAGTATATGCTATCATTAGAACTGCTTTTTTTGGTATTTTTTAGCAGTAACTGTCAAATGAAGTTCTTATGTCCCCCTAACACAACACATACCAATAATGTTCAGTGGAGGTCATGTGGAAGTTTTCATCCCAGCTGAATAATGCATGAATTTAGGATAATCATTCTTATATGTTTGTATGAATGTTGATAATTAAGAAAAACTTAATGATACAGCTATCAATGTTGTGATTTTCCCCACTTTTTCTTAATATATTCAAGTAGACCTGGAAGTAGCATTCAGTATGGTGAATGTACAATGATATACAAACTGTACCATGTGTCATTAAAGTGTAGGGTTCGAGGTATACCTTTATGATGCAAACATTGTACTCTATAGTTAGTGATATGTTTACCAACAGTGAAAGTAAAATGAATCCTTAAAATAATTACTGAATCATTCACTCTGCATGTCATGTGGATAGCTTCTTCTTTTTTTTTTTTTTTTAGCTTTTCTGCCAACAGAGGACTACCTCAGGCCTTTCTTTTATCATCCAACTCCTTTCTACTGTACATAAATGACCTACTCCCAATCATCATTAATCCTATCCACCATGATGATAGTACGCTAGTACATTTCATTAGTCTGGCTCATTCAATAGATCATACTGTGCACAGACATCTCAACTTCAAGATTGTCTACAACCAGTTCCTTAAACAATAATCTCCATACTGTCCTTAAGTGGGATGAAAAGATTGCCCAGTCATCTTCAGTGCTACTAAAACATAGTCTTTCCTTTTCTTTCTTGCAAAACATCCCAGTTCACTTTCTCTTACTCTGAGTAATACAAAAATCACTAAAATCAATAGTCTTTGGAATGACATTTACTTCCAACTTCTTCCACAACTTCTTTCTTACTCTGCCTCAAAACAATTAGCTATTTCTTTCTGCTCATCAAAATTCTTGATGCTCTCTGGAAGTCATCCAGAACGGTTGGTATCTCAAATTATTAACAATTTAGGATGATATATGGTTTAAATAGTTTGAAATACAACATAAGACAATGATAAGGAAATAAATAATATATTTATTTAGTTATTTTCTGATATTTTGCTGGTTTATTCCCAGCATCTTCAGAGCCCAGACAGATTGTCACAGCATACTAAGAGCAATAATTTGTTAATAATGGGAACAGTTTAAATCTGTAATGAACAGCACAAAGAACTAAGGTTGTAATTGATGCCTTCTACTGTCGAATAAAGTATTAATTAGATCTTAAACATTATTTGAGCAGTATTCTAAATTGATACAATTATAGTTGTTGATGTTTCGAGAATGTCTTAAAGCTGCAGCTAATTGCAGAAAGTCAATCTGAGTTATGATCTTTTATGTAGTACTTTTTTTTTTCATGTAATTGTGTGTGAAATTCAAAGCATGGTCTGCTAGTCTTGACTTGTCATAACGATGGTGGCGAATGTATTTCTTGTATTTGCTGATATGTTAATAGAACTTTATCTGTCCATAGTAGGCACAGGGCACTTCATATACTCCTGGAAGTGAAAGAGGATAGTTCATTCTTAAGTGAATGGTTGATAGCTTGATATATGATGCACAACTTATATTTTTCAAGCACTCTGGATATCTTTTTCAGATATGCTCTGAATACATGGGAAAGTACCAGTTTTGCCAGAGTCTTGTGTATTTGGAGGTTATATAGCATTTTGTCTATTTTTGGGGGATTATAGTCATTAGCACTAAAAAAAAAAGTGTTGCAAAGGTAGGTGAATTCATTGGTAAGGACAGTATCATTAGAATAGATGGCTCTGGTTCTGCACATTATTAATTTAATATTGTTAGTGTAACTATCTTTCATTATCAAAAACATTTTATGAATAGAAATAGATAACGAACCATTAAAAAAGACATGTAGCTGGTTTATCTAGGAAGGGCACTGTAAAGCACATTTTAGAATATTTTTGGACCAAATACATCATCTGCATAGTACATCCCAAACATTGGTTTATGGATAGATGTGTTGAGTACTTTTTTCTTGAAGTGTTCTGTGTGGAAGGGATGAAACCATAGTCATTCCATTCAGCTGTTTGTATATTTTTTTGTTTCCATGTGAAATAACTAGCATGTACTATAAACAGAATAATATAAATATATCTGAGGGAGAATTAGATCTTTATCAAATCTAGGCTCATATATCAAACTATTGACCCTCATCAATTTACCTAAGGATAAACTCTGTCCTTTATCATATCCAGGAGTATAAAAAATGCATTTGTCACCATCATTATAGCAAATTAGGAATATCGTCAGGCTTTGCCTACACACACAATTAGATGGGGAAAAAAAGTTCTACATGCATTACAAGTTGCACAGACAGTTTTTGGAATCAGCAGTAACTTCAAAACAATCCTCGTGTTGCACATGTGAGCATGTGGGAATGATGTAACGTGCAATGCCAAGCGCAAATGAATATTGGCGTTAGATCGCAGTGCATTTGTTTCGTAATCTAAAGCATTAGTACAATTCCAATTATTAACTATTCAATCATTGTCAAAACATAAGCTGTAATCTTTAACATGTTGTACTGCATTTATATAATGTTATAAGCATTGTTATTATTTATGAACACAAAAAAATTTAATTTTTTCATTTTTTCCTTGTGCTGCAGTGTCACAGTGCTTATGTGGGGGGACGCACCACCTAGATAGGGTTTCAGAGTCACAGCCACATGTTTCATTTAATGTCAAGTTGTCTTTATGTGTGTGTTACAAGTGTTATTTCTACTCCCTGAAGATGTCTCAGTGAGTGAAACAAAATATTGAAAGCATTTGGGTGGTGAACTATTTTTTGTAAATCTTATTTTATTTTGTTAAAATAACATATTTATTTATTATAGATACAAGGCTGAATTATGACGAGTGTAGCTGTTGAAAATATGAAAAGAATTATATTTTTTCAATTGCACTGCGATCTAACGCTGATATTTGTTTGCGCTTGTCATTGCTATCGATACGAAACTTTTATTATTGGTGTTGTTCGTGGTGAGGATGAAATATTTTTAATAAAGCAATTTTTAATATGTAAATTTATTTATTAATAAATTCGTTACTGATTAGGAAAAAAAAGTTTTTTTTTATTTTTTTTAATATGCAGCAATCCCCCCCCCACTTAAAAATTTCACCTGCCGCCACTGGCATTATGGACATTTTACAGTCTACACTGTAAACTGGGATATCTGAAGATTAATGTTCCCCAAATTTTGTTGTCTAGTGTTTTAAACAATAAATTATTATTATTATCAACACCCGACCTCCATGGAGTCAGAGACTCACCGTGGGAGGTATTCACTATTGCATACAATGCTCATCCAACCGTGTCTTAAACTGATGCATTCCATTCACCAACCACCCTCCATGCAAAGAACCTGCTTCTCACTCCTTTGCTCTCATCCTCCTTACACAGTTTCCAGCAATGGCCTTCTGTTCTACTTCCTTCTCCAATTTTATGAAAAATCTCTTCCATGTCTACATGATAACAACGACCAGCTTATATGGCTCTGCAACTTACATTCCCTCAATCTGTCCTCGTACTCCGCATTCCAAAGACCACTGACTAGCTTTGTGAATTTTCTCTGTACCCTTTCCAATGTATCCTCGTCACCATGAAAACTCAGTGACCAAATCTGGGCACAATAATTCATATGAGGCCTGATCAAGGCATTATACAATGGAATCATAACCTCTCTATTTCTGCATGCCACAGTTCTTCGCATCATTGCCATTATTCGATGTGATGTCTTCACAACTTGTGCAATGTGGCCCCTGAATTTCAGGTCCTTGCCCACCATCACTCCTAGATCTCTTATCTCCTCTACTTCTGTTAAAGTTTTTACACCAAGTGCTTTGCATCCCATCGTTGCTTACCAAATCTCAAAACCTTATACTTGGTAAAATTGAATGGGGAGGTAAGTTCCACTTACCTGCCCATTCATGCAATTTATTCAAGTCCTCTTGTAAGGCATTAACATCAGCCTGACTGTGCATTGCTCTTCTCAGTTTTGCATCATCTGCAAACAGCTTGATATCACTACTTAACTGCACCCCCATATACAACTTTCTGATACCTATCTGAGAGCCAGTCACTGATCCAACATAGACGTCTTCTATATCCAATCCCATCTCTTTCAATTTAATTAAGAGCTTGTCATGTGGCCGTCTATCAAAAGCCTTTGCAAAATCCAAGTACACCACTGTACGTCCAAGTTTTGTAAGTTAGTGAAACATGATCTCCCCTTAACAAACCCATGCTGATAACCATAGAGCTGCTGTGATTAACCCATTTCTATAGCCTACTTCTCGCAATCTCTCCAGGACCTTCACCACAACTCCAGATATACAGACTGGCCTATAATTTGAGGCTACAGCCTTATCACCACCTTTATTTATGCAGTGGAACAATTTTACTCTCCTTCCACTCTCTTGGAATCTGTGCTGTTGCAAAACTCTTATTAAACAGGCATGCCAATGCTACTGCCAGTTCTCTGGAATAATCCCTTAAGATACATGGTGATATGTCATCAAATCCTATCGCCTTGTTAACACCAATGTTATTTATTATTAAAAGAACATGTAAGAGCACAGTAATAACTTTTTAATTAATAAGGTAAGATATTTCATACTAAAACTAATAGTATACATCTTCAGTGTCACACAAACAGTTATGGAAATGGAATACAAGTAATGAACAACCTATTAAAATACAATTGTTTGATGCATGCTAGGAAATGATAGAAAATAATAATTATAATAATTAATATTTAAGATAATTTTTTTTATTGATTACATAAAATAAAAGTCTCCCAGACCTTTTTGTTTAAATTCGGTGAGTGTAAAATAGCTTCACAACTTTCTTTAAAAAAGGCTTTCATAATGCAGGTTCAAATATGAACACCTTTTTAAAGAAAGTTGTGAAGCTATTTTACACCGACTGAATTTAAACTGAAACGATCGTCTCTCTCTCTCTAAGATTAATTATCTTAAATATTAATTAATTATTTTCTATCATTTCCTAGGATGCGGCAACAATTGTATTTTAATAGGTGATCCACAGAATGTTCGTTACTTGTATTCCATTCCTACAACTGTTTGTGTGACACTGAAGATGTATACTATTAGTTTTAGTATGAAATATCTGTACCTTATTAATTAAAAAGTTATTGCTGTGGTCTTATGTGTTCTTTTAATAATTATACTATGCCTCAGGTACCTCTAAAAATAAAAATGATATTTATTTGCTAAAACACCTCCTGCTCACTTACAATTAAGCTGTCCTCTCCTCTATCTACACTTAATTCCTCATGATTCCACCCTGATCAGGATGAAACACCCTTAGAAATTGATCACTGAATACCTGAACAATGTGTTCTGCAGCAGTTACCATTCTACCACTTTCATCCCATCTTTCCATTATCATTCTTCCTTTTACTTGAAATCTAAAAACTCTCTCTTTGCCTGATTTGCCAATTTCTGCTCATACTCTACTTCTGTTTTCCTTACTAAATGACTCACTATCCTAGCTTGTTCTTTATATTCTTCATGTGACTGATTACCATTATTCATCCTGTCATTCCTCCAAAGGACTTTCTTTTTCCAGATTTTATGCTTAAGCTCCACATTCATCCATTTTACACCAACCTTATTCAGCCTTTTGGATACATTCATACATTGATGCTGTTATGTATTTCTTTATAAGTTCCCATGCAG
The DNA here is from genome assembly GCF_054136105.1 of Typopeltis vanoorti. Taxonomy (NCBI): domain Eukaryota; kingdom Metazoa; phylum Arthropoda; class Arachnida; order Uropygi; family Thelyphonidae; genus Typopeltis; species Typopeltis vanoorti. The sequence continues at coordinate 38,597,986 of NC_143574.1, forward strand.
CATTTATTTCCTTACCGCTCAACTCCTTGTTCCATGTTGTAGCTCCAAGTTGTCTACTAAACTTGTCGTAATCACCAGCCTTATAATTCCACATAACCTTTCTTCGCAAAGCCTTCATATTACTAGCCATAACACAGGTGATTACTTCTTGATCACTTTCACCAACTGGAGGAAAATGTGAAACCACTCTAAATATTACAACCTCTGATGAAATGATGAGATCTAGAACTCTTCATCCTCGCGTACTTTTCTTTACATGCTGCCTGAGATAGTTATCTCTCAAGAACTCGAGAAATTCACTTTCCTTATTCCCAAATGCTATCTCTTCATTCCAATATATACTACAATAATTAAAATCACCCATAATAATTACTCTTCATTTGTTCACTAATCCAAGTTGTTTATACATTTCTTCATCATCACCTTCCACATTCCCAGGCCTATAGCAACATCCAACTAAATATGTCTTCCTCTCAACCTCCACGTTACACCACACTGCCCCATAACCATTGCCACTATTTCCCTCTTTCATGTCTTCCTTATGTGGACATGATTCCCCTGCTATCATCAGCAGTACTTCCCTCCCTTCCTGCCCTTTCTATCCTCATGAAAAATACTGTACCCTTCCATTTCTATTCCCATTACGAAATCATCTTCATTCAACCATGTTTCGCTTATTTCAATGATTTGGGGGTGATAAACTCAATCACTGAAACCATTTCATCCTCTTTATTTCTGATACTTCTGGCATTTGTAAACAAACACAGTAATTCATATTTAGGTCTATAGTCCTATCCAAGCTATATGTTGGTTGTGAATGTGTGTCTTCATACACACATTCACTGCCACATTCAACATTCACTCTCTCTCTGTCCACCCGAGCTCCCCCTTTCCCTGTTCCTTTTGTATTCCCGTTCTCTCTTCCGCCCTCATCCCCACTATTGTTTCCACTGCCAAGCACTGCTGTCTCTTCAGTACCACTCTCCTGATTTTTCTCTTCATCTCTTTCTTCTGATCTCTGCCACGCATCACACACAACATTTTCATTCAGCAACACTTTCTCCAGCACACTCACTCCAAAGCTATTGAAATGGAACCTATTACACCTGTATAATTTCATTCTTCCCTCAAACACATGCCATACATCCACAAACTTTCCCTTCTCCTCACATAGCTCACCAACATACCATTCATGATTTTGGCTCTCCATCACAACTGATCATCATACCTGGGTAACACACTGACAACCTTTCCTACTACACTGTTATGTTTCACTATTCTCAATAGTCTCCTGATATTTGTCCTCACCTCCTCCTTTTGTCCAGTTAGATCATTTGTCTTTACAATCACTACTAATCCTCTCGTTCGTTTCTTCCTCATGTCCAACGCCTTAATTATCGTACTCATTCTCCCATCAGGATAGCAGACCTTATGGACTCTGTCAGTAACTAGCCCTCTAATTATGGAGTCTCCATATACTGCTATCCTGGAGTCACTCGTCACTTCTTTTACTGTGTGTTCTTTCATTCTGCTTTCTTGCACACTTTCATCAATTTCCACTAGACGCCTAATCTCAACATATTCTTTATTTCATTTTTCATTTCCAATATCTGTTTCATTAAATCTTGCATTAAGACAATTTCACTCTATCTCGCTACCTCATATCCACATTTCACCTCTCATTTGGCTGGACTTTATGTCCTTTTCCTCATTCATACTTTCCTTCACCCCTTATCACTAATTTTCAGTTGTACATCTTTGTATTCTTTCAATCCTTCAATTTCTCCAACTTCGTTTCACTTCCGTTTTTTGCAACTTCTTCCATAACTTTCGCTTCTACATCTTTGCATTCTTTTACTCCTGCATTTTCTCTTGCTTTTGTTTCCGTTTTTTTGCAACTTTTTCCATAGCTTTCACTTCTACATCCTTTCATTCCTTCACTCCATCAGCCTTTCTATCTTTCGCTTCATTTCCGTTTCTTTCACGTAGACTATCAATCTTTTCAGTCAATTTCGCATTGCGTGTATCGCAATCTAACAATATGTCACACTTATGACAAATCCATACTTCTTCCATCTTTCGTTCATTCTTTTCCTCTCCACAAAGACATCTCTTACATTCCGCCATGCATACATATCGCACTCAGGACAACGAATCAGTTTTGAAAATAAATACCTGAAGATGAACTGCTCACACACAACCTCTTTACTTGTCTGAATTTGGTTGATATATGATTTTCCTATCCTCAATGATTTATCTCTACCACAATTTCACAAATGCAGAGTTTCAGTTCTATATCTTTTCTACAGATGGAAACTATGGAAACTGCTCCACTGAACTGGCAACGTTCATTGCTCTGCTTTCAGCTGAGGCTCTTAAAACAAGAATAGCCTATAATACTTCAGACTAATTGCAAAAACATTGAATGCTTAATAGATGACCGTATCCCAACTCTTAATTTCTGCCTACTTTACAATTGGAGCAGCATACATATTTCCATGTATGCTGCTCCAATTAACTCACTTTTTCTATAATGATCAGAGACTCATATCTGCTGGTCAACACAAAGTTAAGCTCCAAACTTATCAAACCAACTTCTGATTCTGTATACATCTGTTGTTTGGAACAGACGTATACAGAATCAGAACATTCTTGGTACTGTTTGCTTCAATAGATACAACTCCCAAGTTTCAAGAAACATATTAACAGAGTCCTTTCTTCTCTCTCTAACCACTTAACTACAGAGAGCATTGTTGTGTTATATGTCATGTAACTTATAATCTCTGATGTGTTGATATATATATATATATATAAAACATATAAAACATTTCCATAGAATTGTTCCCTGGAACTTTGTTTCACATCTCCCAATATTTTATGAAAAATTTCCTCCAAATTAACTTGGTAATAATCTCTCATCCACTAATATGTTTTCATTATCACCTTTGTACTCGTGCTCCTCCTATTCAGCCATCTCTGGAATGTGAAATATGACAACAGATTAAGGGAATACCATTCCAGAGACAGAGAACTGACTTAGTCAATCTTATCTGAATATTCTCCAACATATCCCAGATGAGTCTTTGACTCCATTAGGTCTTGGGTGGTAATAATAATAATAATAATATCCTCATTTCCCTGAAATTCATGCAATCTGTATACAGTAGCCCATATATGGGCTAATCATGGAGTTCTATAATGAAACCATAACCTCTTTGCTTTAATGTATCTTTGCCCTATTTGGAAGTGCTATAACCTGTTTCAGCATCTTCACAATTTTAGAAATGTAACCTCCTAACATCAAGTCCCTGTCCACTACCACTTCCAGATCTCTCATTTCCTGTTTTCCCTCAAAATTTTCCCACCAGTTGCATACTTTGCATCCCATTTTTAACTACCAAATTTCAAAATTTTGCAGTTTGCAACATTCACCTAGTCATTACACTAACTTCATCACCTATGATGATCTCAATATACTGTATCATTGAGATCCTCCTGTAAGGTCACAATATCTGCTCTAATGTTCATAGTTTTCCCAAACTTTGCATCCTTTGCAAACAGCTGTATATCAATAATTAAACATATCCTAATGTCATTATATTGTATTGATTGGTCTCCTCATTCCTGAGGACTCGTGACCCTAGCCACAATGTCTTGCCATTTCTTTCTGTCTTTTGTTGCAACAGTGGCCAACTTCAAAGAAGTAGAGTGATCTTTTTAATCCAGTCCGACCATCTTGGTCTTGGATAACCTCTTTTTCTTTGTCCTTCTACTTTGCCCTGGATGATAAGTTTTTCCAGGTTGTCATTTTCACGTCTTGAAATGTGACCAAAATATTTGAGAATTCTTTCATTTACAATGCCACATAGCCACCTTTTGAATTTAGTTGACTTATTATACTTCCCAATATCATTACATACAAGTTAAACAAGAAGATTCCCAAAACAGACCTCTATGGCACACTACTAGTAACTTTCCTCTTTTGGGATTGAGAAAACCTTGAATTATTTATTGAACATCTGAACTATATCTCCTTCAACTGTTACCAAATTAGCATTTTTCTTGGTCTAATTTGCTAATTTCTTCACATACCAGTTGGCTATGCTACTAATTATATATTAGGTTTCATCCTTTATCCAAGTGTAAGCAAACAAAGTTTGCACCTGAAGTACTGGGACAATTCATGGTAAAAGTAGTATAAGTTCTCATCACTTGCCTTAGTATCCCATAATGCAAAGCACATCTCCTTACGGAGATGTATAATGCTATGCATTAAGGGAAGGCTCACTACCTAGACCGGTTTCCCTGTATTAAGTGCAGGGTTGCCTCTCTAAAAACTCACAGCATTGCCCAGATCACCCAACAATGAGTGACCCAAAGGATCAAAAACTCAGCCTTGTTCCCCAAAGTAACAGGCTCATCCTGTCACCGAGAAGACCTCTCAGCATCTGGTTCCACCCAGTGGCAGGCTCACTCCACCACTGAGCAGAATCGCTCATATTTCATCTGAGGGATAACAGCAACAGCTGTGCCTCAGTTAACTTCATGGGCTACAGCATTGCTACTCATCAGCCAAGCTTCCAACTGGTTTCAACCGTTAGGGGACTTGTCAGTGGGAGCCAGACCCATAGGTTGGGATACTAAGATGGAAGTAATGGACTTGTCAGTGGGAGCCAGACCCATAGGTTGGGATACTAAGATGGAAGTAATGGAGAAGTCATATTTACTTATACGAGTTACCAAAGGGTGTCACCCCCTATTATTAAAATTCTCTGGATTAGAGATAAGTTTATGGGAGTTTTTTCACTTGGCTATGCTACTAATTATACATTTTACATTTGGTTTTATTCTTTATCCAAGTGAAAGCAAACAAAGTTTGCGTCTGAAGTACTTTCAGGACTGGGTCAACTCATAGTAAAGGTGGTATAAGTTCTCATCACTTACCTTAGTATTCCATAATGCAAAGCACATCTCCTTGCAGACATGTATAATGCTATACATTAAGGGAAGGGTCACTACCCAGACCGGTTTTGACCTTTATTGAGGTCACATCAGTGGGAGCTAGACCAAGAGGTGGTGATAATAAGGTGGAAGTAATTGAGAAGTCATATTTACCAATATGAGTTACCAAACTTTATTTGCTTAAACTTTGATAAAGAATAAAACCAAATGTATAATTAATTCCACAGTTTTGTTATCTGTACCAAATGAGTACCATTCCTTGCCTGCTCTTTGTACTCTTCATGTTACCATTTTCATCATCTGATGCCTCCATAATTCCTTCTTCTTCCAGGCTGCATGCTTAATCTCTCATTCTTCCATTTTCCCCCCAAAGGTCAAAAGCCTAAATAACGATTGGAATATATTCAGTATTGCTGCTGTTAAATATTTATCTATTCATTTTCCAAGCAGCACTTTTTTCCTGTTTGCTTAACTCTTTACTCCACACTATACTGTCAAGTTATTTAAACTTTTCATAATCACCAGCCCTGTCGTTCTACATATAACAGGTAACCCTCATATAACGCAGATGTTAGGTTCCATAGAAATGCCGTGTTATATAAATCACATTATGCAAGACTCAGATCACATAGAAAAATAGGGGTTAGGTTTCGAAATTGTTTCTTTTTCTTTTTTTTCTAAATTATATAAACAAAAATGACTCAAGAAATATATATTTTTATTTAATTCAGGTAATTCATGCAAGTTTTTTCACATATAAACTATGAAAAAAAAAATACATAATATAAAATTACAAATTGTATATAAACTTCATTGCGCATAATGCATAAATGTTTTAGGCAAAATAAATAAAGTGCATATTTTAATCATCACTGTCTTCAAAATGAACCTTAGATGTTCTTTATTTCCAAGTGGTGGGAAGTCATCATCACTTGAAATCTCACTATGCTGCAATTTTTTATTAAGTTCATAATAAGGAGCTGAACAAATATCCAATTGTCTTGTGAATTTTCAGGAGTGCTCCATTGTGGGATCAATATCCGTAAAATAACTTCCTAACTTTCTTGCCAAGTCCGATCCATCTGCTAATTTCCTTAAAATGAATTCTTTAACAGGTTCATCACAATCAGATTCTTCAACAGAACTTTCTTCGCCATTTGGTTCGACGTCATCTATTAATTGTACCAGTTCCTCCTAATTTAAATCTATTTCCCCATCAATTAATTCACTAATTTCGTTTTCAACCATATCGCAAAAGACCTCTCAGAGGCCATTGTATAAAAATAATTTTTTATATACAAAAAAACATCACAGTATGTAACTCATCAAAACATAAAGTCCTCAGCTTGAGATTAGCACACTTATGATTTTTAATATGGTTTCCTGGCAGAAAAGAAGACAATTTTCAACAATTAACACTTTATACAGTAAATAATTGATGTACATTCGTGCTAAAGAGTATTTCCTCCTAATATAAATTTGCTTCTTATAACTACATGCGTGATGCATGAAAACTATATGAAAAGATAAAAGGTTAGTACAATTTGCAGACTGCGTTATATAGAAACTGCATTGTATAAGTACTGCATTATACGAGGGTTACCTATATATCCTTTCCTCCCATAAGTATTCATATAACTCATCACCAGGATATCATCTAATAGTCACTTTGCTACCTGGGGGAAGATTTGACAAGCCATTCACAATTGCATCTTCTGATAATGTGATCAGATCTAAGACTTGATCCTCATGTGCCTGCATTACATATGGCCTTAGCTGTCCTACAAGATATCGAGAAATTCATTTTCTCTATTCTGATCTTCATTTCCATAAAAATCATCCGTAACAATCACCCTTCTCTTCTTTACGAAGCCGATTTGCATATATAGGTGTTTCTGTAACCACATCCTTGTCTCATTTTTGTTGTTTAAGGAAATGACAGGGTAGAAGATTTAATAACTAAGACCAATTTTTCTCCAAAGTTAAACTGCCATTAGCAGGAGAACCATACACTAATATTGATATATGCATGCATACTATATTAACTTGCTGATGCAGAATACATCAATGAGTAAAGACTGAAAAAAAGAGAAACATGGGAATGCTACAAATCCTAAATAGTTTCACCTGTTGAGCTTGATTGAATGTTCTTGGCCATTACGCTGATTGTTTATGGATGAAAAAAATTTTTGATGCAGTCATATTTGTCAGGTTGGGATAGTTTGTGAAGGGAGATTGAAAGGGAAAGTCTTTCATATTTATATTTTTGCTTAGGTGAAGTAATTGAGAATTTCTCCAGGGAATAATATGGTGGGTATCAAAGGCATGATATACTAAACATGAGTAACCATAGTGATGGAATTAGATGCATTCTTGATTCTCCAAGATCCTGCTCATAGCTGTCCTGACTATTTGGCCAAAGTAAGACAGGCTGCATTTACAAGCCCATGTATATCTAGTGGTTGTAGCTGGTCTTTAGGAAAGCAGAAAAAGATGCTAATTTCTTGTTGGTTTGAAAGTGATCACAAGATTGTTTCTTTATGATCTTACCCACTTTTCCAGAGGTGCTACAGATACTGGAATGGTGAAAGATTTATTATAGACTGTGTATGGAAAGCAGAAAGGGAATGTTGGTAAGAGTTTTTTTTTTTTTTTTAAATCTGATGGTGAGGCTGTTGACATTGGGCTAGAAAAGTAATGCATGCAGTTGAGTTCTGAAATAAGCACATTGTCAGAGCAATTTAATTTTGTCCTGTTGATGACAGTTTTTATGATTTCATACTGCTGGGGGAGGGGAGTGCAATTATTAGTGGATGTTTACCTGAATGTGTAAGTTTTCTATATACAAATGAAGACAAAGGATACATAGATAGGTCTGCAGGAGAGGAGTATTTAAGGCATTTTTTTCAAACATCTCCATAATGTAGTTAGTTGAGGGGGGGGGGAGGAAGGATGGCATATGTTGTGTTATCTATTTGTTTGTAGAATTTGTCTTGATAAACAAGGTACTCAGACTTCACTTGGATTAGATCATAGAAGTTGTTAAGTGGAACATCAGTGAATAATGAGTGTTCATCAACTCAGTGTTCCAGATGATGAGGTACTCTATACTGGATTTAAAGTGGGTAGAATTATTTATGTGTGAAGCAGTAGCACACTCAGGATTTAACTTGGAGGGGGGGGGAGTCGAGTTGAGTAGACGATTTGAGAATACACACTACACATCGCATGTGACCTATGACTGAGCATCTGAAATTATTGCTAATTCATAAGTAGTATAGAAATAAAAGACACGACACAACATAAATAAATAAAAAAAAGAATTTTTATTAGGAAAAGATTTTTTGAAAATTTTCTAGTATTTTTGTTTCTTTTTTCTTTGTAGGGAGCCAGGGCCCCTTGGCCCCCCCCCTCTGGGTGTGCAACTAGTGTGAAAGAATGTTTGCCAGAGATAAGAGAACACTTTGGCTAGTTTGCAGGTGGGTCTATGCTGCCAATAGTTGGACACCCCCCCCCCCACCTCTGGGTGTGCCCCTGGTGTGAAGGAATGTTTGCCAGAGATGAGAGAACACTTTGGCTACTTTGCTTGTTAACTATGACCCTACCAATCGAAAAAAAAAAAGAAAACGGAGAAGCTACTTAAATCAGTCACCACATGGCCCGAAGATACATTTAAAAAATTAATTCCACACTATGCTTGTTCCCCGAGAATTTATGGTCTACCAAAGATAGACCGTAAATTCGTTATCACACCACTCTGGATGATAGTCAAAGGTATAGACAGCCCCAATTATCACCTAGCCAAGAAATTAGCATCAACACTCATGGAGGCAGTAGGGCATTCTCCCCCCTCCTATATTAAAAACACTCAACGCTTTGTAAACAAAATCAAAGCCATCAATCACACTGGGAAAAGATGATTTATCAGTCGATTTTGATGTTTCTGCCCTCTTCAAAAATTTCCCAATCAATGACACAATCCTTCTATTACAGGACAAATTTCCACCCGATATCACAGCGCTCTTTGCACATGTACTATGTTCTGGCTATTTTATGTGGCAAAACAATTTCTACCTACAAAAAGAAAGCACAGCCATGGGCTCACCATTATTCCCTGCCCCCCATTGCTAACTTTTACATGGAACATTTTAAGCAACGTGCTCTAGATTATTCTCCTTTAAAACCCAAAGTCTGGCTTAGATACATTGATGATGTTTTTGCTATCTGGTCCCATGGCTGCCAGACATTAGACACTTTCTTTGGCCACCTAAACAAACAACACAAATGCATACAATTCACAATTGAGATTGAAAAGCAGAATGCACTTCCATTTCTAGAAACTCTTGTCACACATCTTCCTTCTGGCAGTCTTTCCTTCACTGTTTACTGGAAATCAACACATACTGGCCAATATATACACACAAACTCCTATCACCACCCAAGACAAAAACTAGGGGACATTAATACACTAAAAACCATGGCTTTGAAGATTTGCTTCAAAGAACAAGCATTTTAAAAAAGTTATAAGTAATACTTCCTAAAAACCGTTCCAGCCAAAATACTATCAACAAAATTCTGTACAAGACCTCACTTAAAAATAAAAATAAACAAGATTACAAGAAAACTACACCCATTCCATACATTAAAGGGATGTCAGACAAAATAAACAGAATACTACAAAAATACAACCTTAAAGCCACTTTTAAACCTCCTGCAAAATTAAAGAACTTACTCAACTCATCCAAAGATTCACTCCTCTGCTGGCCCACCCTAGAGTATACCATATTCATTGTACCAGTTAAAGGGGGGGGGGGAAACAGGACACACAATTTCTTTCACAAAAAAGGAACATAAAGAACATATTAAATATAATAACTATGGTCAAGCTGGTCTTTCTGTTCATGTCTGAACACTTTCCATAAAATTGACTGGAAAAGCACCTCTTGTTTACATCAGACCAAAACATGGTATGAATGTAAATTTAAGGAGGCATGTGAGATTCTTATCAATCACCCTAATCTTAACAATAATGGTGGTGTAAAAATTCCAAGCATATGGAAGATGTGTGATAAGAGAGGACTGGTATATGTGGATGCTTAGAGTTTGTTAGAGGAAAGAGAGGAATTGTATGCGAGAGACCGCTTACATTTGAATGAGGAAGGACGTATGCATCTGGAGAGATTGCTGTTCTGAACGAGTCAGTGTGTGCCAGGGAGGATTATAGCAGGGGTGGCCTCTTTTGGGAATGGATACTTGGGAGAAGGGAGACGACATCAGGTAACACTGAGCCCAGTGGAGTCTAGAGGGGATAATGCTGGATATAGAAACAATGACATTTATATGCTTTAAGCTAATGCCAGGAGTATCCGAAATAAGGGAGAGGAATGGTGGTGCAGATAGCATCAGCCTGGGCAAAAATTATTGGGATCACTGAGACATGGTTGACAGAAGAGGATATAATAACAGGAATAGAAGTCGCTGGGTACAGCATTTTTCGGCAGGATAGGAGGGGAAAGCGTGGTTTGTAGGTACTGCTTATGATAAGTGATGACCTATGTCATCTAAGAGTGGTGGCTTTGGAAGGAAGTGAAACAAATGATTTTGAGAGCACGTGGTCTGAAGTAGAGGTAGGCAAGACAGGATATTTAGTGGGGTGTTGCTACGGACCCAGGAGCACAGAGGATGGTGACCAGGAGATGTTTAGACAGTTAAGTTCGGCAAGTGCAAGAAGAATGATTGTTATGGGAGATTTTAACTACAGCAGTATAAATTGGAGAGAGGAAGATGCATGTAGCAATAGGGGAATTGAATCTCTAGAATTCTTGAGGGACAGATGTCTTAGGCAACATGTAACAGAGAGAACAAGAGGTTCAAGAGTTTTGGATTTGGTTATAGCATCAGAAGAGTTGATAATAACTGAGATGACATCTCACTCACAGGTTGGAGAGAGTGACCATATGGTTTTGACATGGAAAATGAATAGACATGCAGGAGTATCAAAGAGATGGGAACTTATGTGGAATTATAAAACAGGTGATAATAATAGTCTTAGGCATCAACTTCTGGAAGTTTCATGGAGAGAGGAATTGGAAGGCCGGGATATCATTAGTGCGTGGGAAATCGTGTAAGAATATTTGTTATCAGCAATGGTAAGTTATATACCATAAGTGAAAAAGAGTACACAATTTGGAGTAAAGCAGATGACAAACAATATTAAACAGGAATTGCATGCGAAAAATAGGCTGTGGAAGAGATATAAGGAGACAGGTGAAGAGGAGATGCATGAAGAATATAAGACACAGGCCAGAAGAGTGACTGGTGTGGTAAGGAAGGTGAAACTGGAATATGAGAGGTGATTGGCCCTAAGATCCAAAGAAAATCCTGGGGAATTTTTTAGCTATGTGGCCAGTAGGAGAAGAAATGACTGTGGGAGAATGATATCGTGGGATACAAATGGGAATAGAGTGACTGATGCAGAGGACATAGTGGAATTGTTCAATGAACACTTTATTGGAGTATTTCATCCTGGAGGAGTCAGTTTTAATGGTAGAGGGATAGGGCAGTTTCGAGGTTTAGAGATACAGGAGGAGAGTGTGTTTCAGATACTGAGTACTCTGGATGATAGTAAAGCTTTGGGATTGGATGGTATTTCACCATGAGTTTTGAGAGAATATGCTAGGGAACTGACAGTGCCTTCAACCTGGCTTTTCAATGAAAGTCTGGCTGCAGGAAAGGTGCCCAGGGAATGGAGGGAAGGCAAGATAGTGCCATTGCATATGGGTGGTAACAGACTGGAAGTGTCTAATTATAGGCCAGTTTATGTGTCATCAGTAGTTGTTAAGATCTTGGAGAAAGTAGTGTGGGACTGATGAGGATAATGTTATCTGTGAGGGTCAACTGGATTTGTGAAAGGGCGCTCTTGTTTTAGCAATATACTAGCCATTTATGAAAAAGTTATAAGAACATTAGAAGGCATATACTACAGTTTTCTTTGACTTAGCAAAGGCCTTTGACAGGGTCCACATGATAAGCTGATATTTAGGTTATTTAAGTTGCAGCACATGGGTCTGGATGTCAGATTGGTCAACTGGATTCAGGATTGGCTGTTTGATAGGTATCAGATAGTTGTGTATGGTGGGGCAGTTTCAAGGAGGCAGAGGATTACAAGTGGGGTCCCACAGGGCTCAGTATTAGGACCTATATTGTTTATCCTTTATATCAATGACATTGCCAATGGATTGCAAGGGGATATTCAGTTGTTTGCGGATGATGCGAAGCTTGGAAGGATTATTAGTAATAGTGCGGATGCGGTAGCCCTACATGAGGATTTGAATAAGCTAGATAGATGGGCAAATGAATGGGGGATTTCAGTTTAATGCAGCAAAATGTATTGTCTTAAGGTTTGAGAAACATCGATGGAATGCTGCATACTCTATGGGAGTAGTTATACTGGAGGAAGTAGGGGAGACAAGAGATCGAGGTTGATGATTGATAGAAACCTGAAATTTAGGGGACATATTGCAAAGGTGGTGAACCTAACACAGAGGATTGCTGCAATTATGAGAAGGACACTGACCTGCAGAGATAAAAGGGTTATCATTCCATTGTATAAGTCTCTGATCAGACCACACTTAGACTATTGTTCTCAGATTTGGTCCCCCAGGATTTGAAGGGGATAAATTAACTGTGGAAAGGGTACAAAGATGGTTACAGGGCAGTACAATTTTGGTTATGAGGATTGGCTGAGGGAATGTGGACTGCAGAGTTTGGTGGATAGAAGAAGGAGAGGTGATATGATTGAGACTTTTAAAATGTTGAGAGGTAGTTACAGGGTGGACACTGGGGAGTTCTTTCGCTTGGTTGAACAGCGGGAAGGAGTGATGACAAGAGGCCATCCCTGGAAGTTACGATAGGAAACTGTGAGCAAGAGGGTGAGGAGTGGTTTCTTTGCATGGAGGATGGTTGAACCGTGGAATGTATTGCCTAATGGAGTGGTGAGAGCGAGAACGGTCAATGAGTTTAAGGAGTGGTATGACAGACTTTGTGTTTCTTAGGCGGGACCTCCCCTCGATGTGTCTTGACAGACTTTATATTCTTAGGAAGGACTGCCCACTTTGTCTTTTGACTCCATGGAGGCCTGAATTATAATAATAATAATAATAAATACATGTATTAGTCTTATGGGAGATTAGGTTAAAAAATAAAAATAATTCTGAAATTATGAATTCGTTTTTTCATTGTTAAGCCGAGAACTTTTCAGGCCACCCTCATATAAGGGGGAGAAATAACAGGGAGCAGGACAACTACAAATGGAGTTACACAGGGTTTAGTACTGGGACCATTGCTGTTCAATCTTCATGTAAGTGATGTTATTATAGACTGGGGGGAGGTTATTTAGCTGTTCGCAGATGATGTGAGTCTTGCATCTTAGAAATAATGTTGATGTTTTGGCTCTTCAAGAGGATTTGAATAAGCTTGGAAGGTGGGAAAATGAATGGAGATATTAGTTTAATGCAACTAAATGTAAGGTTTTTAAATTTGGGATCCACAAATTTGGATGTTTTATACTGACTTGACCAAGTTTTACTGGGGGAAGTTGAGGAAGCAAAGGATTTTGAGTGATTATAGATTGAAATCTGAAGTTCACTGGACATATTGCAAAGCTTTTGAAGACATCTTAGAGAACTGCTGCAATATTGAGGAGGACATTGCCTACAAGAGATAAATGAGTCATGGTTACACTGTATAAAACATCGATTAGATTACTTCTGAATGTATGTGCACAGATCTGGTCACCAGAATTTAAAGGGGTTATCAAATAGACCCTTTTTGAGGAATTTTTCCAGTTCTTTTACTGCCACTCCTGAGATACTGACTGGTATACTAATGTTAGGACACTAACCAGCACTCATCAACTGCATGAGTACACGATGATGTGTACTTTACAATTATATGTCAAAGTCCAACCAACACCTTTCCTAGGTATCCTGTTTATCGTTTGCTGATGCATCCTCCATTGCCAACAAGCATTGGAGGATGCTCGAAGGAGCATAACCAATGCTTATTGAAGGGCTTGGAGAGAAAGTATCTTGATGCTTTGGACATTAAGACCTAACATCTATGCATCCTTATAGGACTTTACACACACCACATACTCTATTTGAGATGATCATAACCAGGGGTGTAGTCCTAAAAGAAATAGTGCCAGGGCTCTACCTCGGAAAAAAAATCCAGAGCACGAAGTGCGGCATTATTATTATTATTGCGACGGCCATTTGGCAGAGAGCTAGCCTTGTTTTCTGAAACGAAAATGACAAGACCAGCAAGTTGCTATTTTTTGACAGAAAGCTGGAAATGCATTCTAAGTCTCATTATTATAATTATTATAATTTATTATAATGACGTTAAAAATTTGATAGTTTTAAAAAGATACCAGGGTGTCGCCCTGGCCCGATAATATAATAATAATCTATAAGTATAATAATCTATCTTATCTTCAACTGCCCTATCTAAGTGTCAGTTTGATCCACAGACTTGGATATTTGGGACAACACTACCATTTCTTGAGGCCAAAACATCAGGCTTCCTTAGATAGTTCAGTCGTGATAGTTGGCTCCTTTCTAACTAGCCATACTTTCTATTCCAGTTGGTTTTTTATGATGGTCTATATTGCTTATGCAACATTGAGATATATAAGTCATACTCTCTCTCTGAACCTGCATACAGGCCACCCTAATATAAGGGGGAGAAGTAACAGGGAGCAGGGAGCAACCCTACACAAAGTATCTATATTATGCCTATCATGGGCTATATAAACCTTGGTAGGAAGGGCACTTATCCTGGCCTTGATAAAATTTATATACTCTCCCATCTGCATCTGGACAATATTCTCATTGCTTCAGGTATCCAAAGATGTTAAGATGGAGCCCTCTCTGAGCCACTGAAGGGCTTCCCTTCGACTGTGAGATATAGAAGTCTTTCCCATCTCTTCCTTTCAAGAGAGTTAGTAACAATATGCATTCCGTTACCAAAAGTCCAATGTAGCGTTTTAGTTAATTCTCGTTGAATCAAAGGAGTTCTAAAGACAGCTATGGTAAAAGGTGAAGATGAATGTTGGATTTTATTTAACCATAGATATTTTAAGCAAGGATCCATCAGGAATTCCTAAATAGCATGTGGACTGATTGGGGATCTTCAGTATTTGCTGATGATGCAAATAACTGAAGAGAAGTTATTTGCTAATGATGCAAATAACTGAAGAGAAGTTATTTGCTGATGATGCAAATTAACTTGGGGAGAATTATAAGTAGCACTGCTGATATAAATTCCCTTCAAGAAAATCTGAATAGACTTTTAACTTGGACAGTATTTTAATATTAATAAGTGCAGGGTGTTTCATTTTGAAGTGCAAAAATATACGGCTGTGTACTATTTCAATAGTGCTGTACTACAGGAAGTGAATGTGATTTGAGATTTGGGAGTGATGGCAGACAGTAGACTGAAGTTTTGAGGTAATATTGTAAGTATTGCAACAGCTGCACATCATGGTGCTGTTATGATAAGAAGTACTCTATCATGTAGGGATAAAGAGTTGGTTGTTCCGCTGTATAAAGCACTCGTCAGACTTAAATTTAGAGAGGAATGACTAAGTCAATATCAGGACACTGGAATGCTAGCTATGGAGAGGTTGAAGAAATATGTATTGCAGAGCTTGGTGGATAGGAGGAAAAGAGGTGATATGATAGTGACATTTAAGTTAGTGAGAGGATTTTATCAGATTAAACCAGATGGGATTATGAAAAGAGTACAATGCTAGAGAAGAAAAACCAGATGTTATCCCTGGAAATTATGTAAGAATGTGGTGAAGAATGGGGTGTGAGGAATAGATATTTTAGATGGAGAACTGTCAGTGGATGGAACTCATTTCCAGAATGTGTTGTTAATGCAAGTAGTGTTAAGAATTTTAAGATTCAGCATGATAAATATGTTTTCAGTTGACTGAACCTCCCTCAATGAATCTGCCAACTTCATGGAAAGTGCAGTAATAATAATAATAAGGATCTGGAACATCATGTGGTAATCTAGGCCAAGATCTAACTGCTTGATGGTCAAAGTTGGTTTTCCTAATACTAAAAAATGGAATAATTTAGGTAACACAAATTGATTTAATAACACAATGTGTTGCTGTGCTTCAATGGTGCCTTTGTGAAGCTTATCCAGAAATGTTGAAAGTTGACTTGACCAAGTGCATCCAACAGTTACCAACATTAAACTCAAGACCCACCACTCATCCAAATTAGCGATGAGTGGTTGTTGGAAACATTAAAGATGTAATCTTCGGCTTTCATTATCTTGTCATGACCTGATAGTATTAAGGTGATGGTAAAAGACTTGTCTTCGTTAATAGTAAGACCTCTGGGAGTACAATACTGAGCAGTGTGTCTAACAACTCCTGATAATTTAATTTCAGCAACAAATATTAAAACATCTACATATGCCATCTCATTTATTTGGCATTGATTCAAATTAAAACCAATATATGGTTGCATAGATAAAAGAATGCCATCAATAACAACATTAAAGATAAAACAATAAGTGATCTCCATGTCTAATGACGTATACAGAAGCAATAGATGATGTTTTATCTCCTATACTAATTGTAATACATGATTTACAATATTATTATTATTATTCAGGCCTCCATGGAGTCAAGAGACTCATTGTGGGAGGTCCTTCTTAGGAAACACAGTCTATCATACAACTCCTTGAACTCATTGACCGTACTTACTGTCACGACTCTCTCGGACAATACATTCCATAGTCCACCCACCCTCCATAGAAAGAAACCACTATACTTGTAACTTGTCATCGGTCCTTCCTGTTGTTCCACCAAGCGAAAGAGCTCCCAAATGTCCACCCTGTAACTGCCTCTCAACAGTTTAAAATTCTCAATCATATCACCTCTCCTTCTATCCACCAAACTCTGCAGTCCACATTCCCTCAGCTGATCCTCATATCCGATATTGTACAGTGCTGAAACCATCTTTGTTATCTGCCTTTGTCCCCTTTCCACAGTTAATTTCTCCCCTTCAAATTCTGGGGACCAAATTTGAGAACAATAATCAAGTGTGGTGTGATTAGGGTGTTATACACCGGAATGATAACTCTTATCTCTGCAGGTCATCGACCTTCTCAGTATTGCAGCAATCCTCTGTGTTACCTTCACCACCTTTGCAATATGCTTCCTGAATTTCAGTTTTCTATCAATCATCACCCCCAGATCTCTTGTCTCCCCCCCCTACTTCCTCCAGTACAGCTACTCCAATCGAGTGTGCAGCATTCAATCTTTGGATTCCAAAATTCAAGACTTTACATTTTTCTGCATTAAACCGAAATCCCCATTCATTTACCCCATCTGTCTAGTTTATTCAAATCCTTTTGTAGGGCTACCATATCTGCACTATTACTGATAACCCTTCCCAACTTCACATCTTTTGCAAATAACTGAATATCTCCCTGAAATCCATTGACAATATCATTGATATAAATATTAAACAATACTGAGCCCTGTAGGACCCCACTTGCAACCTTCTGCCTCCTTGATATTGCTTGACCATACTCAACTCTCTGTTACCTATCAGACAGCCAATACTGAATATAGTTTACTAACCCAACATCTAAACCCATGTGCTGTAACTTAAATATCAGCATATCATGTGGCACCCTATCAAATGCCTTTGCAAAATCCAAAAAAATGGCAGTATATGCCTTTCTCTCATCAGCTGCTTTTGTCAGTTTATTATAAAAGGCAATCATATTACTAAAGCAAGAGCACCCAATAAATCCATGTTGATTCTCATAAATAACATTACCCTCATCTACCCAATGCTGCATATGTTCCCTCAGTAATTTCTCCAAGACCTTAACAACTGCTGATGACACACAAACTGGCCTATAGTTAGACACTTCCAGTCTGCTACTGCACCTATGCAACAGCACTATATTACCTTATCTTCCAATCCTTGGGTACCTTTCCTGCAGCCAGATAATTTATAATTTTTAAATATAATTTAGAAATAACCTTTAAAAAGAACAGAACAACCAATCCTTGAAAGTGCTTCAAGAATATTAGTGTGGGAGACACTGTCAAAAGTTTTTTTGTAAATCCAGCAAAGCAATCATAAGTGGAACACACAGTTGATAAGTTTCAGAAATTAAGGCAGTTAGTGTAATGATATTTTCGGCATGTTCTTCAGCAGAAATAAAGGCTCTGTGCTTAACATGATGAGGGAACATTCTCTGTAAATGCTATATCAATATTCTGTGGAACAGTCCAAGAAATATAGGAACTATAGTAATGAGAGTACTGTGACCAGTGTTTGATTTTATATTAATGAATTTAATACAAAAAATGACTTTTTAAGAAATAAAGGAATATGGTTAATAAACAAGAGAAGATTTAACATATCCTGTAGAATCTTGAGAAGAATACTCTTCAACATCATTGCATTAAATCCCTCAAGACCAGGAGCAGAAGAATTTAAGGAAAGGAATTATTTTGCCCTATATCAAAGTGCTCTATTTTGCCCTCACAGGCATTGCCAATTCCCATATTACAATCTTGTAAAATATGAGCTGGTACCCCATCTAATCCCACAGCCATATTTACATTAAGATTCTGCAACAATCTAAGAACCCCCAATTCATATACCTCTGTACTGCTGTGTCACAGCAGTAACTCACTTGGTTGATATACCGTTGCAAAGTGGTCACTCAATAACTCAACTATTTTATCTGCTTCTGTTTCCTCGTTACCATCAACACTGATTACGATCATTCTTTCTATTACTTGTCACATAATGAAAAAACTCTTTGGGATTTCCTTTGACCTTGTTGAATAATTTCTTCTTCTAATCAGATTTTGCCTTCCTCACCATTCTGGTCACCATTTCGTTTTATATACCCTCCACAGAATTTTCTTTCTTTGCAGCTCATGCTTAATTAAATCACTCATCCATCTAACTCCTACCTGATTAACCCTCCTTACCTTAGGTATAGAATTTAATTTCACTTCATGGGGTTCCCTTTAAATATCTCCCATACGCTACCAACATCCTTCCCTTGCAGTATGCCATGGCATAGCCTCGAGCTTCCTCCTAAGCTTGTCATAATCACCTACCTTGTAGTTCCACATATATCCCTTCTTGATATGATATTCTTCATGTTTTACAATCTCCCAAGTCAAGATCACATGGTCACTTTCTCCAATTGTTGGCAATGTGGCCATGTTGGTTATGGATAGGTCTTCTGATCCTATGACCAGGTCAATACTCTCATGTCCCTAGTCCCCTCCATCGCATACTGCCTCAAGTAATTATTCTCAGTAGCTCTATAAATTCCATTTCCTTCCTGCCATGTCATCTTTCTTCCTTCCAGTCTATATCTCCAGTTGAAGTATCCCATAATAATCATTCGACTTGCACTTGTACTAATTTGCTGATGCATATCTTCCAGATCATTCCTGGAAATCCTGACCTACAGACACAACTAATAATATATTTTGTCTTATTGGCCTTGATTTCACACCAGACAGCTTCAAATGAACAGCCATCCTTCCACTTATCTCCTATTCTTTTTGGCTGCAATTCATCAGTAATACCCCTCCTCCCCCAATCCTATCCTCCCTGAAAATATTAAATCCCTCACATTCTATGCCTGTAACTATATCGTTTGCAGTTAGCAAAGTCTCACTAATGCCTATAATTTTTGGTAAGGTTGCACTGACTTCACTTTTGAACATTTGTCTACATAATGTGGTTCCAAAGTAGCAGTCCATTTTTGACATATGACATCCCATTCTTCAAAACTTCAAGTAATGGCAGTGAAATTAGACAGAATAATGCTAATAGTAACCAAATTTCTTGGTATAAAATGTAGCGCTTAGGTTAGTGATCTGGTAAGAATCTTTGAGAGAAAGTATATACCTCTATGGAATTCTCGCTGTCTGCTATTGTTTTTCTACTATCTAAATTCTGAAAGTAGTTAATCATACACTTTCTCAGATAAATCAGTTTAACAACAAAAACTGAAATGGCTGATGTCGTTGGTTGAACTGAAAGTGGACTAGTAACTATACATGGCAACTAGCATTCCTTCTTTATGTGAACTTTTTTTATTATTTAGTGTTCATGTCTGTTTTTGTACAACAATATTTCTCTTTCTTGTCTTACCATGTTACGCTTTTCTAAATGGAGGATAAAGGAGGGTTGTATTGTTTGAGAGGAGGGATAATTCTCACATAGAGAAAGAATTCAGTCTATGTTATTGACTACATATATAGTGAAGAATAACAAAAGAATCTTCTCTAAACCACATTCGTATTTTTTGTCTGCTTTCATAGACATAATATTTTTTATTATATAAAAAAATGCATGGATCCGAATGTTTAATTAATTGATATGGATAATGAATATCTATTAAGTTGTTCACTGGTCTTTATAACAATTCTGTTTGAAAAAACAAAACAAAATAGTACACGCATTGCCTAAGGAAGAATAACATATTTTTAGTATACATTCCTATCGATGATTTTAAATCCTCATTTGACGGAAACTATTTGCCAATAATGAACAACTATGGAAAAGTTTTTGTCATACAGCTTCAGAAGTATACCATCAATACTCAATTCATGGAGTATTGTCCATGGAATTGATGATGGTCAGATGGCCATCATACCAAAATTAATCAGTTTCAATTTGTAAAAAATCTGCTAATTGATTCTACCAGTATTTTAATTCCTCTAAAAAGAGTTATCATTCCATTGTATAAGACCCTGATCAGACCACACTTAGACTTTTGTTCTCAAATTTGGTCCCCAGGATTTGAAGGGGATAAATTAACTGTGGAAAGGACACAGAGGCAGATAACAAAGATGGTTTCAGGACTGTACAATGTTAGTTATGAGGATCGGCTGAGGGAATGTGGACTGCAGAGTTTGGTAGATAGAAGAAGGGGAGACTTTTAAACTGCTAAGAGGTAGTTACAGGATTGACACTGGGGGAGGTCATTCGGTTGGTGAAACAGCAGGAAGTAGCGATGACAAGGGGCCATCCCTGTAAGTTAAGGAAGGAAACTGTGAGCTAGAGGGTGAGGAGTGGTTTTTTTGCATGGAGGGTGGTCGAACTGTGGAATGCATTACCTGATAGAGTGGTGAGAGTGAGAATGGTCAATGAGTTCAAGAGTGGTATGATAGATTTTGTGTTTCCTAGGAGGGACCTCTCATGATGAGTCTTGATAGACTTTGTGTTTCCCTGGAAGGACCTCCCGCAATGAGTCTTTTGACTCCATGGAGGCCAGAATAATAATAATAAGTGATATAAATCAAGTAGATATTAAATCCAGCATTATTTCAAAGCCGAATGTTTCTACATTCAGCTTTGTAGCTGAAAGTTTCATATGAAATTTGACCACTGAGCTTTCATAGTTTCTACATTCGG
The DNA here is from genome assembly GCF_054136105.1 of Typopeltis vanoorti. Lineage (NCBI taxonomy): Eukaryota > Metazoa > Arthropoda > Arachnida > Uropygi > Thelyphonidae > Typopeltis > Typopeltis vanoorti. The sequence continues at coordinate 38,619,444 of NC_143574.1, forward strand.
CTTTGAAATAATGTTGGATTTAATATTCACTTGATTTACATAATTTTGCATCGCTGAACTGAAGCCTTTTTTTTTTTTTTTAGCAAATACCTCTAAATAAGTGTTTGTTAATTCATTATAAACAGCATAACTTTTTGGCACTGTTACAATTTCACTTACAAAAAGACTTAATATTGAAAGTATGAAGCAGAGAGATAACATTATTTATGGTGTTTTAATATCAGTTTTAGTCATTAGTAATCAGTTTTCACTGACTGAACCTTATTCCTTAAAAATCATATACTTGAAATGAAGATTTATTTTGAAAGTAACAATACTATTTATTAATGACATACCAATGTGCTTTCAGCTTAAGCTTTATTATCCAAACTGGTTACTTTTCCTAGAGTATGACATTGCAAAAATTTCCATAACCTGTATTTCATCTCTTCAATAGATTATTATTATTATTTTCACAAACTTCCATGGGGTTAAAAGTCCCATTGTGGGATGCAGTGGTGCGCTCAGGATTTAATCTCCGGGGGACCAAGTTGAGTATTGGATTTGAGAACACACACTACGCATCGTATAAAATAATGACTGAGCATCTGCAATGATCGCTAATTCATAAGTAGTATAGAAATAGAAGACACGACACAACATAAATAAAAAAAAAAATTAATTAGGAAAAGATCTTTGGAAAATTTTCTACTGTTTTTTCCCCTTTTTTGGGGGGGTGCCAGGGCCCCTTCCCCCCCTTTTGTGTGCACCACTAGTGGGAGGTCCCACTCTAAGAATTATAGCGAATCAGGAAATGGTGATTAAGGTATTGGAGAAGTTAGTAAAAGACGGAATTCAGGATTGGGTAAATAGGAATATGACACTTTATAAGGGGATAACACACTTTTATGAAGTGTCTGTCTTGTCTTAGTAATCTGCTTTGTTTTTATAATAAAGTGACGACTCAGCCAAACAAAGGAAATAGCTCTGATGTATCTTAATATTTGAAACCTTATCTGAATAGCTGAAACAAGGATATAAAAAATGATAGAAATATGAATAAACAATTCAAAAAGTTTTGGATAATAATATTTATCAAATTGATATATATTATTACTATTAGTGAAACAAAAATGATCAACATTCCAAGTAAAAGTCCATAGAGCACAGAAGAATTTTTATCAAAAAAAAAACAATGATACAGCTCTGCAGCCAGAACTGAAAATATTAATTAGCGTATCTGGAAAGATACTTGAATTTTCCAAGGGTATAAAAAAAATGAAAAAGGAATTTGAAGTAACAATTAAACAAGTTTCAGATATTGAGATATATCGAACTGGCAGACTTTCAAAGATTATTAGTGCAAGGAAATGGCTACTCGGTGACTTGTAAAGCCATCTGACAAGATTTCATATCAGACGGATATGAAGCTCGTAATTTGCATAAGAGGTTAACTGAAGGACAGATATTAACAAGTAGCATATGGGGCAGGGTTCCCATTCGTCCTGTTTTTTTTATAAAAATGTCTCGAGTTAATTCCAAAAGTCCTGCATTTTTAAGTATCCTTCAGGAAAAAGTGGATAAATGGATTTTATCTCGTTTTTAGTACCAATTTCTATTATAATGTCAATAATAATAAATTTTATTTATTATTTATAATAATAATCATTAGTATTATAAATAATATAACTAACTAATAGTAACTAATGGCAATGTCCTTTATTCCGATACTTCTGGTATAATAGTATCTTACTTGATCAATACTTTGGATGTTGTAATTTTTATCGTTTTCTACCCTTATAATGCTGAAACATAAGTGCAGTATTAATGATAATATTAGAAGAGAATTTCTTTTCATTAAAGGCGTAGATGAAAATGTGGAATGTACTTTATGTAGCTGTAAATTTTGCATTTTGCATGGTGGTCGGTCAGAGGTAGAAAACATAAAGCTGCTGCTCGAAGTAAGGTTTTTAATTGGGAAAACTAAGAGTGAAAGGGAAAAGGAGTTATCACTAGCAGCAAAGGAAGCAAACTTCACATATCTCACAGTGGTGCATAACCAGAGCTTTAACTCCATGGACTGCACAACAACCATCGTGAAAAAAAATTTCAACGATAAATTCATGTGTTCGCAAACAAAGTGCAAGGCAATGGTGACCAATGTTATCGTGTCATTAGCACAAAGCAGATTGAAGAAGAGATAAAAGAAGTTCGTTTTATATCAGTACTAATCGATTCACCAAATCACTTTGACATGAAATTAGTGCTCCTGGTCATTAGATACTATCATCTAGAAAAAGGTGTGACGGTTGAATGTGTTGGAGTTAGTTAATTTAGGTGGTGAAACTTCAGAACTTTTATTTTCTTATGTGTTGAACGTGTTAGAGAAGTTTGATCTCCTGAAAAAGGTTATTGCTATATTAGGAGATAATACAAATACAAATACAAACTTTAGTGGAAAGAAGAGAAAGAATAATCTCTACTTCAAAATGCAAGAAAACACTGTGAACAATTGAATTGGAATTGGTTAACCTACACATGTGATACATAATGCTGTGCAGACTGCTTCAGATTGCTTACCTATCAATCTTCAATTAATAATTAACAAGATTTACCAACATTTCAACATATATTGTGTATGAGTTGAGGAACTTAAATCATTTTGTGAATTCACAAACACAGAGTATAAAACTGTTTTGGGTAGCAGCAAGACAAGATGGCTCTCTCTCTCTCTCTCTTTTGCCTGCAATCCAGAGGGTTATTGAGACATTCTCTTCATTAAAGTCATATTTTCTTTCTATTGACAAATGTCCTATCAGTCTCAAAAATTTCTTTGAAAACCACTTTCAATTACGCTCCTGCATTTCCTTGCCAGCCAGTTAAAACCTTTTATGATACCATTAAATGCCATGTTGGAGGCATAATGGAATCTATACAGCACTCAGAAAGGATTAACATAGGTTTAATACTTCCTATATTTTGTCCTAAACCTTTGGGGATTACAAAAACAACTAATGTAACAAGAACACAAATATCACACAATACTAAGCCCAACCACGTGGGTGACACTATCTAGGTCCTATCAGGTCGTAACAAAGTCCTATCTAGGTGGAGCGCCCTCCAAGGGCAGTTGTAGGTGGCCTGGAATGTAAAGAGGGACCTCAGGTGATGAGTCTTTCCCAAATCTTCGGATGCTTAATGCAACCGTATTTATTAAGATTTGGTCGATTTCTGAGAGCTGCTGCTGCTTCTAAGAAAAGTCTCTCTTTCTTGAATTTGCTGTGGTGGAACATGGTGGTTTTCTTCCAAGAGACCCTGTGGGTGGTGTCCAAGACATGGTCAGCCAAGCCTGTCTGACCATAGTTGTGTTTACAGATGTAAGACTTGTGTTCCTCCAGGCATATGGATGCTGATCTGCCTGTCTGTCCAAAGTACGCCAGTTTACAGGAACAGGGTACTTTGTAAACTCCAGGCAGAGAGAGAGGAGGGAGCTGATCTTTAGAAGAACAGATAAGGGTAGCAAGTTTGCGGTGGGGCTATTTTGGCTATTTTTTCGGATGTGCCAAGGATGTAGGGTATGGTGAATGGGGGAGGAACTGATTATTTATTTCATACTGTGATCGCTGTAGCCATTGGGGAGGAAAGTGCTGTGTATGTGGATAAGCTCAGTAGCGAGGGCAGTTCCTCTGGAACAAACATCGTAAGTTCTCATGGTAAGAGTTTTAATAATGCCATATTGTTAAGAGGGGTGGTGGTGGGAGAGTTTATGAATGTATCTGCCTGTGTATGTGAGTTTTCTGTATACAGTGAAGGCAAGTGTACTATTAGGCAGGCGTGTAACTAAGGTGTCTAGGAAGGGTAAACAATTGTTCTTTTCCTTTTCCATAGTAAACTGGATTCTTGGATGTAGGCTGTTGAGATGACCGAGGAAGGAGTCTAACGTGTCTGGGCCACGAGGCCAAATAGAGAAAACACATCATCTACATATCTTAGCCAGATAGAAGGTTTGAGTGGGGCTGAGTCTATGGTTCATTTTTCGAATTCTTCCATATAAAAATTCACAAGAGGGGTGAGAGGGGGAACCCATGGTGGTTCCCTCTATCTGCTTGTAGATTTTGTTCTTCCAAGAAAAATACCCAGAGTTAATGGCAAAGGAAAAGAGATCTAAGATGTAAATGGAAAAACGTTTTCTAAGAGAGATACGGTGTCAGTTAAGGAATATTGGTAAACAAAGAGGAGATATCAAAGCTTACCAATATTCAAGGTTAAATTTTCCATGAGGGCTTTAAAGTGGGTAGTTTTTTTATATAGGATGTGGACCTTCCAGTGAAGGGGGGGGGGTCAGAAAGTTGGCCAGCTGTTTAGACAGTCTGTAGCAAGGTGTGTTAGTGGCATCTACAATTATTATTATTATTCGTGACACCTCCAAGGAGTCCCAAACCTCATCGCGGGAGGACACCTACAACTGTCTCAACCACTATACCGAACCTCTACTACGAATCATCTCCATCAACACCATTTACCGCCCACCTCCACCACTACCACAACTATTATTTTTTTGTGTGTAAATTGCGTATGTTCTGAAGGGCTGATTTGTCTGTATTCCAGATGAAAAACCCAAGTTTTGGGGAGAAAAAACTCTGCTACCTCCGTATGAGATCGGCTAACTCACCTTCAATTGAAATCGTCCAGATAAAGATTCCTCCCATCTTGATGAGAATCAAACTTAAGCCCTATTCCAATCGAAGGGCGCAATGTAACCCGCTCATTCTTCGCCTCCAAAAAGTAAATTTAATCGTATGCCCCACACACGGCTCTCCTGAAATTACGGAAAAGAAAAAGTAATTATCATCGCCCAGAGTGGGATAAGGGTAATGTCACAGTCGTTCTTTAATACCAGTGAATACAATCATAAAATGATTATTATCCTCTGAGATCGCGGCTAACCTACATCCTTCTAGAACACGACCCCACAAAAACACAAGTTAAGAAATTAAAAATTCTTACTTAAAAAAGTATCTTCCTGGCCCCCTGACATCACGAAAAAACTTAAAAACTTTCCCGAATATACGGTTTACCAAAAAATCCACAAACCCAATTCCCCACTTAAGACCTATAGTAGATGCCACCAATGCACCCTTGCTACAGACTGTCTAAACAGCTGGCCAACTCTCTGACCCCCCCCCCCCCCTCTCATTGGAAGGTCCACATCCTATATAAAAAAACTCTATCCACTTTAAAGCCCTCATACAAAATTTAACCTTGAATAACACAGACATATTGGTAAGCTTTTGATATCTCCTCTTTGTTTACCAATATTCCCTTAACTGGCACCTTATCTCTCTTAGAAAACGTTTTTCCATTTGATATCTTAGATCTCTTTTCCTTTGCCATTAACTCTGGGTATTTTTCTTGGAAGAACAAAATCTACAAGCAGATAGAGGGAACCGCCATGTGTTCCCCCCTCTCGCCAATTTTTATATGGAAGATTTCGAAAAATGAGCCATAGACTCAGCCCCACTCAAACCTTCTATCTGGCTAAGATATGTAGATGATGTGTTTCTCTATTTGGCCTCATGGCCCAGACACGTTAGACTCCTTCCTCAGTCATCTCAACAGCCTAGATTCAAGAATCCAGTTTACTGTGGAAAAGGAAAAGAACAATTGTTTACCCTTCCTAGACACCTTAGTTACACGCCTGCCTAATGGTACACTTGCCTTCACTGTATACAGAAAACCCACACACACACAGGCAGATACATTCACAAATTCACAAACAATATGGCATTATTAAAACTCTTACCAAGAGAGCCCACAATCTTTCTTCCAGAGGAATCACCCTCACTATTGAGCTTAACCACATACACAGCACTTTCCTCCCCAATGGCTACAGCGATCAGAGTATCAAAAAAATAATCAGTTCCTCCCCCATTCTCCGTCCTTCTTGTCACCAAGAGTTTAAAAATGCCATCACCATACTCTACATCCATGGCACATCCGAAAAAATAGCCAAGATTCTAAAAAAGTACAACTTATACACAGCATATAAGCCTCACTGCAAACTTGCTACCCTTATCCATTCTATTAGAGATCAGCTCCCTCCTCTCTCTCTCTGCCTGGAGTTTACAAAATACCCTGTTCCTGTAAGCTGGCGTACTTTGGACAGACAGGCAGATTAGCATCCATATGCCTGGAGGAACACAAGTCTTACATCTGTAAACACAACTATGGTTAGTCAGGCTTGGCTGACCATGTCTTGGACACCACCCACATGGTCTCTTGGAAGAAAACCACCATGATCCACCACAGCAAATTCAAGAAAGAGAGAGACTATTCTTAGAAGCAGCAGCAGCTCTCAGAAATCAACCAAATCTTAATAAATACAGTTGCATTAATCTTCCGAAGATTTGGGAAAGACTCATCACCAGAGGTCCCTCCTTACATACCAGGCCACCTACAACCGCCCTTAGAGGGCACTCCACCTAGATAGGACTTTAGTGTCACCCACGTCGTTGGGCTTAGTATTGTATGATATTTGTGTTCTTGTTACATTAGTTGTGTTTGTAATCCTCAAAGATGTCCTAGTGACTAGTACGAAATATAGGAAGTATTAAACCTATGTTAATCCTTTCTGAGTGCTGTATACATTCCATTAAGCCTCCAACATGACGTCCTCACAGCACTTAAGCCTCTACACACAAACCATTAAATGTATTGAAAAGCAAGATATAACAGTAATTGAAGTGAAGGATGAAACAAACTGGTGGAAAGGTTAAATTGTAGGAAGGCAGAAAAGTTTCTTACAACTACTGTGAGAAAACAGTCGTAAGAATTAGAAAAAGGACACATAACAGTTGAAAAGTTTGAGAGCTATGCAGTAGAATTCTACTGCACCTGTATTGAATATATTCAGGAGTGGTGTACACCATTACTCACACCTCATCAGTCTATGGATTGGATTAATTTGAAGGGAAAGGATCTTTTGACTTCGAAGAACATATAAGAAAGCTACATATTCATCTAGATAGTTTTACCAAGTTTTACTGTGAATGAAGAGGACTTATTCGATGAGTTTGTATGAAAAAATATTGTGAAAGCAAAGTTTAAGTGTGGAGCGAACAGAAGGATCAAAGTGTCAGTGATAAATGGTGTGAAATGTTTGCTCATTTTATAAAGCAGGGTATAAATTCTGGGAGTATTAAATACCTAGTTAGTTTTTGTTTAGCACTGCCAAGAACTAATTCAGCTGTTGAATGTATTTTTTCATTAATAAATGCGCTTTGGATAGATGAAAAATATACAGACTTAAAATTGAGACAGTAAAAGCTTTACTTATTGTAAAGACATATTTTAAGAATTTCTCTTGTGCTGAGTTCTATGATCAAATATCAAAAGAAAAAAAATTCTTGAATAGGTTCATGAATCTGATAAATTTTTTCAAATTAAATATGTTTGTGATTAATAATCCTTTCTCAAAGTGGATTTAATGTTAATGTATGTTTATAGCAGTATTTAATTTAAAGTGCAACACAGTTTTATTTTTGGTTTTCTTAATTTTTAACGTCCCGTTTTTCAAGCCCGTTTTTTTAAGTAAAAATTTCAGAATGTCCCAGATTTTAGTAAAACATTACGGGAACCCAAATATGGGGTTGGGTCTCGGAGAAGGCAGGCTTTTAACTAGCGGAGTACTACAGGGCTCAATACTTGGTCCACTACTGTTTATTTTGTATATCAGTGATATAGCAAATAATTTATTATTATTATGTGACACCTCTAGGGAGTCCAAGGACTCATTGAGGGAGGACACCTGCTCTACAACTCTGTCTCCACCTATAATACACCAACAACAATGAACCGCAACTGCACCAATGTCATCTACTGCCCAACACCACCACTAGTTAATGTACTATCACAAACATCCATGCCCACAGTGGGATTCAAGCCTGCAGCCTTTTGGCTGGAGAGCAGATATGCTAAACATTGGGCCAACCAGGCCAGCTTTTAATTTAATTAAAAATTAAATTGAAAATATTCAGTTGATTTTTGATGATACAAAGCTAGAAAGAGGGACAGACGATGAAGATGATGTAAACATCTTGCAGGATGATTTAAATAGACTGGAAGTATGGGTAAGGGTAAAATAGCTGGCAATATGGGTAAATAGCTGCTAGTTTAATATGGAAAATATACGGTGATACAATTTGGGATGAAGAGATTATGAGCTATATACTGTATGAAAACAAACTGCAGATTGATGAGACCAGGGATTTGAGGGTGATTGTAGACAAGTAGTTAAAGTTTAGTGGATATATTGCAAAGGTAACCAAAAACAGCACCATGTTACTCAGCTGCTAGAGAGCATACTGAATAGCAGGGATAAGAAGGTTTATTCCTCTTTATAAGACTTTAATAACTCCTCCCCCTTTTTGGATTTCACTAGATCTGGTTGGCTAGTTTCCATGGTGATGAAGTAGTGGAGAGTATCCAGAGGAAAGAGACCAAGATTGTGGACATTCTATGAAATACTCCATATTAGAACAGATCGAAAATCTATGGTTTTTAAAAACTAGCTGAAAAATGAATAGGGACATGTAGAAGCATATAAGTTATTAAAGGTATTTTATAGACTTGACAGTGAAGATATTTTCAGCAATTGCCAGGAAGGGTGATAACAAGGGGTCATCCCTGGAAATTGTATAAGAATATGGTTAGAAGGATATTAGGAATAGATTGTTTGGTTGGAGGGTGGTGAATAGGTGGAATGGTTTGCTGTGAGTGCTTCATTCAAGAATGAGTTCAAGGAGAGGTGTGATAGGCATTTTATCAAAAATGATTAGAGTGGATCATGTTGGTCTTTGAATGGAGATGCACAAAAAAATTTTTAAAAAAATAATAACATAAGACATATCAAATCAATATCAGCACTCTGAAATATTGGTTGTGGGAAGATGTTAAAGAAATGTAAATTGCAGAGTTTAATAGTTTATTTGTATTTTTATGTGTTTTAATTTAAACACAAAAGATTTTACATTATTATTATTATTAACATTTGACCTACATGGAGTCAGAATCATCATAGGAGGTCTAAATTAATCATCATAGGAGGTTCATATGCCAAAAGATCATCAAACCATGCCTTGAACCCATTTGCAGTTTCCACACTCACCACAATTTGACACAATGTATTCTACTCTGAATGTTTCAAATGAAGTTGCATTGCAATCATTCTCTATGCAAAGAATCTGCTTCTCACTCCATTGCTCACACCCTCCTTATACAGCTTCCATGGATACCTCTGGTTTTACCCTTGCCTCCTATGGAAATCTATGAAATATCACTTCCTTTAATCTGGAAAGTCTGCACAGTTAGTAGACAAACTGGCCTTGAGAATATAGCGATTCTACAGAAATAGGATACACTGGGAGGCATAGGGCTAACCACCTTATCCTCGTATAATGGTTATGGTTATGAGGAATAGAAACCCTAGACACAGTAATAAAATGTAATAGAGGGGAAAGATTATTCTGGTAAAAACCCCTCATCAACTTATATGTCTCAATCATATAAGTTGATGATTGTTGATCATAGCTTTTCTATTCACAATTCTCTTGAAGTTGCATTCCATCAATCTCTCTTTGAATCTGATATTCCAGAGACATAATGCTAACTTAGTAAACCTTCTCAAGACCATCTGAAAACCAGATGCGCAAATCTGTGTTTAGTAGTCCATATGTGACCTGATCAAATCCTTATACAAGGGAACCATAGCCTCAATAGTCTCCTGATATTCATCCTCACATCATGTCCACTTAGATCATTTGTCACTACAATCACGACTAACTCTCTTGCTTGTTTCTTCCTCATGTCCAATGCCTTAATTAGCATATTCATTCTATGGAGGGAATAATGATAATATATATATATATTGTTCTATAATTATTATATTCATTATAAATTATTATATTATATATATATATATATATATATATATATATATATATATATATATATATATATATATATATATATATAAATATATCATTATTATTATTGGCAACATCTCCAAGGAGTCCGAAGACTTATTGCAGGAGGACACCTATTGTACAACTCTCCATCTCCACCACTAACACTAAACCTCTACTACTAATCATCTACATCAGCACCATCTACTGACCACCACCACCAACACAGCTAGTATTTTTTGTCTGTAAATTGCATGTGTTTTGAAGGTTCGAATTGTCTGTATGTGGGATGAAAAACCAGAGTTTCTGGGAGAAAAAAACCCTGCTACCTCCATATGAGATTGGCTAACTCACCTTCAATTGAAAAAGTCCATATAAAGATTGATCCCATAATGACAAGAATTGAACTTAGGCCTTTTCTGATCAGAGGGAACAACATATATGTTTATTATCATTTTTATATTTTAGGCCTCTATGGAGTCAAATGACTCATTCCGGGAGATTCTACCTAGGAAACACAAGCATATCAAGACTCAACGTGGGAGATCCCTCCTAGAAAGCACAAAGTCTATCACACCACTACTTGAACTCATTGACCGTTCTCGCTCTCACCACTCTATTAGGCAGTGCATTCCACGGTTCAACCACCTCCATGCAAAGAAACCACTCCTCACCCTCTTGCTCACAGTTTCCTTTCGTAACTTGTCATAACCCCTTGTCATCACTCCTTCCCGCTGTTCAACCAAGCAATTGAACTCCAAGTGTCAACACCCTGTAACCACTTCGCAACAGTTTAAAAGTCTCAATCATATCACCTCTCTTTCTTCTATCCACCAAACTCCGCAGGACACATTCCCTCAGTCGAACCTCATAACTAACATTGTACCTCATAACCTATGTACCCTTTCCACAGTTAATTTATTCCCTTAAAATCCTGGGGACCAAATATGAGAACAATAGTCTATGTGTGGTCTGATCAAGGTCTTATACAATGGAATGATAACTATTTTATCTCTGCAGGTCAGCATCCTTCTCATTATTGCAGCAATCCTCTGTGTTACCTTCACCACCTTTGCAATATGTCCCCTAAATTTCAGGATTCCATCAATCATCAACCACAGGTCTCTTGTCTCCCCTACTTCTTCAAGTATAGCTCGTCAAACAGAGTATGCAGCTTCCCATCGATGTGTCCCAAACCTCAAGACCTTACATTTTGCTGCATTAAACCGATACCCCGATTCATTTGCCCATCTGTCTAGCTTATTGAAATCCTCTTGCAGAATTACCACATCTACAGTATTACAAATCACCCTTCCCAGCTTCACATCATCGGCAAATAGTTGAATATCCCCCTGCAATCCATTGACATAAAGGTTAAACCTTTGTCATTGATATAAAGGTTAAACAATATAGGTCTCAGTACTGAGCCCTGTGGGACCCCACTTGTAACCCTCTGACTGTTTGAAATTGCCCTGCCATATACAAATCTCTGATACCTATCGGACAGCCATTCCTGAATCCAGTTAACCAACCTGACATCCAAACCCTTGTGCTGCAACTTAAATATCAGCTTATCATGTGAAACCCTGTCAAATGCCTTTGCCAAATCCAAGAAAATGGCAGTATATGCCTTTCCTCATCTACTACTATTGTAATTTTATTATAAAAGGCTAGCATATTACTAAAACAAGAGCGCCCCTACACAAATCCATGTTGACACTCACAGATAACATTACCCTAATCTGCCAAATGTTGTATATAGCCCCTAACTAATTTCTCAAAGATCTTAACAACTACTGATGACACACAAACTGGCCTATAATTACACACTTCCAGTCTGCTACCACCCTTATGCAATGGCACTATCTTACCTTCCTTCCATTCCCTGGGCACCTTTCCTGTAGTCAGACTTTCATTGAAAAGCCATGTCAAAGGCGCTGTCAGTTCTTTAGCACACATCTCTCTCAAAACTCATGGTGAAATAACATCCACTCCCACAGCTTTACCGACATCCAGAGTACTCAGTATTTAAAACACATTCACCTCCTGCGCTTCTAAACCTCGATCTTGCCCGATTACTCTAGTATTAAAATTTACTCCTCCAGGATGAAATACACCAATACAGTGTTCATTGAACAATTCCACTATGTCCTCTGCATCATTCACTCAATTCTCATTTCTATCCCACATTGTCATTCTTCCACAATCATATTTCCTCCTACTGGCCACATAGATAAAAAATTCCCTAGGATTTTCTTTGGATCTTAAGGCCAATCTCTTCTCATATTCCAGTTTCGTCTTCCTTATCATACTAGTCACTGTTCTGCCCTGTGTCTTATATTCTTGATGCATCTTCTCTTCAAATGTCTCCTTATATCTCTTCCATAGCCTCTTTTTGATATGCAGTTCCTGTTTAATGTTGTTTGTACCAAATCGTGTCTTCTTCTTCACATGTGGTATGCAGTTTACTATTGCTGCTAACAAATATTCTTTCATCATTTCCCAAGCACTAATGATATCCTGGCCTTCTAATTCTGCCCTCCATGAAACTTCCCCAAGTTTATGTCTAAGACTATTATAATTACCTGCCTTATAATTCTCACATATGTTTCCATCTCTTTGATACTCCTTCATGTCTATTTATCTTCCAAGTCAAAACCACATTGTCACATTCTCCAACTGGTGGTAGAGATATCATCTCAATTATTATCAACTCTTCTGTTGCAATGACCAAATCCAAAACTGTTGAAAATTTGTTCCCTCTATTACATGTTGCCTAAGACATTTGTCCCTCAAGAATTCTAGAAATTCCATTTCGTTATTTCTACATGCATCTTCCTCTCCTCAATGTATACTGCTGTAGTTAAAATCTCCCATAACAATCATTTTTCTTGCACTTGCCAAGCTCAACTGTAAACATCTCTTGGTCCCCACCCTCTGTGCTCCTTGGTTTGTAGCAACACCTCCACTAAGTATCCCATCTTGCCTATCTCTACCTCACACCATATGCTTTTAAACTCATTAGTGTCACTGTGCTCCAAAGCCTCCACTCTAAGAGGAAGTCGTCACTTATCATAAGCAGTACTCCACCACCATGCTTTCCCTTTCTATCCTGCCAAAAAATGCTGTACCCTGCTACTTCTATTCCTGTTATTATATCCTCTTCTGTCAACCATGTCTTTGGCCAGTTTGATGCTATCAGTGCCACCAATTCCTCTCCTTTATTCCAGATACTCATGGGATTAGTATTAAGCATAAAAATGCTCTATTTCTATACCAGTATTATCCCCTCTAGACTCCACTGGGCTCAGCGCTACTTGATGTTGTCCCCCTTCTCCCAAGTACCCCTTCTCATGGTAGCCACCACTGGCATTCTAGATTCCCTGCACTGACATACTGACTCGTTCAGAACAGCAATCTCTCCAGATGCCTATGTCCTTCCTTATTCAAATGCAAGCGGTCTCTCACATACAATTCCTAGCTGTCCTAAAACGCTCTCCAAGCATCCACATATTCCAATCCTCTCTTCTGACTCATTCTAGCTATTATGTTATTCAATATTACTGCTCTTCTGCTCAGCTTGTCACAATCATACCTAGGCAACACACACACACACTATCTTTCCTCTTTGCATCTTCTTTTGTACTACCTCAAGCAAGAATCTCATATCTCTCACTGTCCAATTTACATTACTTTGAAGTCATTTGTTCCTACCATCACAATCATTTCATTCATCCTTTCACCCCTCTTAATTGCCATAGCCACACTATCTAGCGTTCCTCCAGGCAAGCACTCCTCACGCATGGGAAGGAATAATTCATAAAGAAAAGATGGAAATTGCGATGCCTAGTTACTCTAAGTAGGTAAAGCATTAGATAATCGGGGAAATGCTCTGCATATCACGATTCCTGGTGATAAAAACTATTAGTCACTTAACAGCATTCAATAGTCACATAAGTCAAATAAGGACCTTGTAGGTTGAGGAGTAGGGAGGCATGCCGCTTGAACAAGAAGTCCAGCCTGTTTGATTAAGTGGATCTATTCAAAAATCTGGAATATCTGCTGAATTCAGTGAATTGTTCAATTATTCAATTACTGAGGAAGATCTAACTCATGAACTTCATAATGATCACAACAATCTCATGAGAAGCACCTAAGAATTTTCTAGAAATTTACGGTTGTCTTTTCGTTCACTTCATCCTCTCATCCCTTGATTATATGGATTGCCTAAAATACATAAGAAAAACACTCCGTTATGACCCATCTTAGAAGGCATTATTGATTCTCCCACATACAAGCATTCAAAATATTTGGCCTAAATTTTAAAAGATTTAACATGCCCAACTACCTCTTTGCTCAAGAATTCTGAACACTTTGTTTCGATTACTAAAGACATGCATTTCAAAAAATATGAAATTATGGCTAGTTTCAATGTTATTTCACTCTTTACTGATGTGCATACTGAACAGGTTTTAATTCTTTTAGAATATGCTATACATTAAGGACTTTGTTGGGTTCTCATTGGTGGGAGCCGGACCCATGGGTGGTGATGCTGGGATGAAAGTGATGGAGAAGTCATTTTTACCTATTCTCTCCATTACTTCCACCTTAGTGTCACCACCTATGGGTCTGGCTCCCACTGATGGGACCTAAATAGGGGTTGGGGCCGGTCTGGGTAGTGACATAAGGATGAGGGAAATTTATAGCATAAAATATTTATATAAAACTACTTAACAATTAAAATGTGATAAAAACAAAACTTTAAATGCAAAGTGACATCTAAGTTCTACATCAGTCATAAAATGAGCTATTATTGCACTACGAAAGTACTTTTCTACTCCTCCTCCTCCCCACACTTGCTTCTTGATATTTCCCTACTTTGAGAACCATTGAGTTAATACCTGTAATTCTTCACTTTCAATAATCAGTGCAGTATCATTTACAAATCTTAGCTTGATGATATTTTTTCCAAAGTAGATGGAAGATAGTTTATTTCTTCAAGATGCCTAATAACATAGTCCAGGATACAATTAACCTCTGTCCTCTTATTCTGCACTGTGCATATAGGATTTGCTCAATCTTCTCTTAATTTCAATTGTTGAATATAGTATTTGACAAGCTGTATTAGTTTGCTATCATTACTTGCATAGTGCAATAATTTATTTCAATATACTTTTCTTCAGGCAGATTTATTGGCAAAATTTGTTTTACTGTGCTTTACTTCCTAATGATACCTACCTGTTTTGTAAAGTACTATGGTTTTAATTTTTTACTTGTTAATAAGATCTTCACAAGTGTTTCCCATGTCTTTTACTTACCATTTTATTTTCAAGGCAGGCGTGCATGTAAAAATTATTTATGATATGTACTGTATTTTATTTTCACTGATTTCAATGTATGACAGGTATTAGTTATACAAAAAATGAATCATTTAGACGTTTGAATTTTTATTTGGTTATAGCTTTTGTTAATGTAATGGATATAGATGTAAACATGGTTATTTCATACTTCTTCTTTAGCCTCTTTCCATCCACTGCTGGATATAAGCTTTCCCCCCCTTAAGTTTCCATTTCTTTCTGTCTTTAGCTAGCAGACACTATCTCATGTAAAATCCTTGTACATCATTTGTCTATTTTGTTCTCTGCCAACCATTCCTTCTCTTATATCCACTCAGTGCTTAATTTTGTTTATCTTCTGTCTGTTAATATGGCCAGCCCATTGACAAGCTTTTGCAATACTTCACAATATCCTCTACTCTCCAATCATCTCTATAAGTTTATTATTTCTAATTCTTTTTATTTTATTTTATTTATTTTTATTTTTTATGTGGAGCATTCTTCTCTCTCTGAATCTCTTGGGGCCACATGTAATTTCTTTTCCTATTTTTTAGTCATTGTCAACATATCACTTCCATAGTCCACAGGTAAACAGTGGAATATGTACATATTAAATAGCTTTCTTTTTTAAAAATACAAGCAAAACTTCTTGTATCTTGTTTTCTTATGTGAATATAATTCTCCACTATTTCAATAGAATCATCTGCTAATTTTATTATTATTATCGTACCCTCCATGGAGTTTGCATACTCATCATGGGAGATTAATTCAACTGACAACATATAAGTTGATAGTCAAACTAGAGTGGATGGGGTTGGATAATTAGATTGGTGCATTGGATTGGAGACTGGCTATCTGATAGGTATCAACAAGTTGTGTATGGGGGAGCAATATCAAGGAAAAGGAAAGTCACTAGTGGTGTGCCTCAGGGGTCTGTTTTAGGGCTATTACTGTTTAACTTGTATATTAATGATATTGGTGAATATTTGAATGGAGATATTCAGTTGTTTGCAGATGATGCAAAGGTGGACTAACCCATGAAGAGTAGAGAAGATGTTGTGGCCTTATAAGAAGACTTGAATAAATTGAGTGATTGGGCATGGGAATAGGGATGTCAGTTCAATGTTGCAAAATGTAAGGTTTTAAAATTTGGAAAACAAAGATGGGATGCAGAATTTATGGTTGGTCAGGATATGTTGTTGGAGGTGGAGAAAATAAGAGATCTGGGGGTGATAGTGGATAAGGATCTGAAATTTAGGGAACACATAGCCAAAATTGTGAAGACAATATTGTGAAGGCTTCTGGGAATGATGTAGAGGAGGACACTGACTTGTAGAAGTAAAGAGATTCTTGTTCCATTGTATAAGGCTTTGATTAGGCCACACATGGACTATTGTGCCCAGATTTGGTCACCTGGTTTTCAGAAGGATGAGAAGATGTTGGAAAGGGTCCAGAGGCAACTGACTAAGGTAGTTTCTAACCTCTGGAATTCGAATATGAGGAAAGATTGAGAAGATGCAGTTTGCAGAGTCTGGTGGACAGGATGAAGAGGGGAGATATGATAGAGACCTACAAGTTAGTAAGAGGTTGTTATAGGATCAATGCTGGAGAGGTTCTGCAGAAAACAGTGGAAGATCAGGGGAGAACCAGAAAACATCAGGGGAGAACCAAAGGTCATCCCTGGAAACTGTATAAAGAGGGTGTGAGCAGGAGAGTGAGAAGCAGTTTTTTTCCATGCAGAGTTCTGAATGAATGGAATGCCTTGATGAGAGTGTGGTGTCTGCAGAGAATCTGAGTGTGTTTAACCATGCTACTGGCCACGACGTCAAGGTTATCATGGATGCAAAGTGCATATTTAAATTGTAATATCATTGATATTACATTGAAATATAAGATGGATGTGAAGAGTATGAGGATGCGTATTTGATCCATAATGGCTGGTTAGGTGGTTAAAGCATGGTACGATGAACTGTGTGTAAGACAAAAAAGGACCCTCCAGATGAGTCTGACTTCATGGGGTCTTGGGAAATAATAATAATAATAATAATAATAATAAAACATAAGTTATCTAAAAAGTTATGTCACTCCTGACCCATTGCATATAAATTCTGGTTACTTCCTTTTTAAAAATCCGATTTATAAACAGAACTATGGCTTGGCCATTGGGAACCCACTATCTCCTATATTTGCAAATTTGTTATTACCCAAGACCTCATGGAGTCAAAGACTCATCTGGGAGGTCCTTTTATCATACACACAGCTCATCATACCGTGCTTTGAACACATTCAAACTCCCTGCAGACACCACACTCTCAGGCAAGGCATTCCAATCATTTACAACTCTGCACAAAAAAAACCTGCTTCTCACTCCCCTACTCACACCTTCTTTATACAGTTTCCAGGTATGACCTCTTGTTCCCCCCCCCCCGATCCCCCACTATTTTCTGTAGAACTTTTCCAGCATTGATTTTATAACAACCCCTTACCAACTTGTAGGTCTCTATACTATCTCCCCTCTTCCTCCTGTCCACCAGACTCTGCAAATTGCATCGCCTCAATCTTTCCTCATACTCGACATTCCAGAGGTCAGAAACTACCTTAATCAGTCACCTTTGGACTCTTTCTAACATCTCTTCATCCTTCTGAAAACCCGGTGACCAAATCTGGGCACAATAGTCCATGTGTGGCCTAATCAAAGCCTTATACAACGGAACAAGAATCTCCCTACTTCTACACGTCAATGTCCTCCATATCATTCCCAGAAGCCTTTGTGTTGTCTTCACAAATTTGGCTGTGCCCCCTAAACTTCAGATCCTTATGCACTATCACTCCCAGATCTCTTATTTCTTCCACCTCCAACAATATATCCTCACCAAGTATAAATTCTGCATCCCATCTTTGTTTTCCAAATTTTAAAATCTTACATTTTGCAACATTGAACTGACATCCCCATTTCCGTGCACAATCACTCAATTTATTCAAGTCTTCTTGCAAGGTCACAATATCCTCACTACTCTTCATGGTTCGTCCCAACTTTGCATCATCTGCAAACAACTGAATATCTCCATCCAAATCTTCACCTATATCATTAACATAAAAGTTAAACAGTAATGGCCCTAAAACATATCCCTGAGGAACTTTGCTAGTGACTTTCCTTTTCCTCTAAATTAATTAATTTATTTTTAGAAGCCCTTGAGGAAAAGCAATCCATTCCTTCCAAGATCATGGAAAAGGTATATTGATTATGTTTGCATTAATTTGAAATCATGGACTGGATTAAAAAAAGTCCTGAACCATCTCAAAACTCAATAACCCAAAATACAATTTACTGCAAAGTTGGAAGTTAACAGTTCTTTAATTCCTGGTCTCAAACATACTCATATGTCAGAAAAACTGAAGATCTCTATTTACAGCAAACCAGCATATACCAATATATATTGTCACCTGGAATCTCATCATTATACGGCCTAAAATATGCATTATTTCTACATTAGGTAAATGTGCTCGCTCCCTCCTCAGTTAAAGAAGAAGTAACCAAATAACTAAAGTTTCTTTTTTATGTCTTTTCAGAAGAATGTTTATTTTAAACATACTATTAATAAGCTGTTATTTAATCCACCTGCTCACGGTAGTAATGATGTAAAAGATTTTATATCTCTTCCATATATCAGCTCCATTTTACCAAAGTTAGCTAAAATTTCCCCCCATAATATAAAATCTGCATTTCTTTGACTCCTCTAACCAAACTTTGTTCCTAATACTCAGTAGAGCTAAATCTAAATATGACAGCCTAAAGTATCCAGGAGTAACTGAATACTTTAGGCTGTCATATAGGTGTAACTGCAGTGTGCTACATTTTGGTCAGACAAAGAAATTCATCAGGATGCACATGAAGGAGAAGTGTGAGAGACATCGCACATGGCAAAATTAGAGCCAGTGATCCATCTAATCACATTCTTATTTCTGTTAATCCTGACAAAGAAGATTCTATAACTCATCCAGTGAGTCAGAAAAAATCCAAAAACATTTTCGATGCTATGATAAGTTTGAGAGAAGAATCTCTGAATTGGCAAAAATTGTCCTCAGTCTTGTTCATCTTAATACTAACCTGAACCATAACCTCTCTGAATGTTACTCAGCATTAGTATATGTGAGAACATGCTTGCGTGAACATGCTAAAAAGTACTATGGCATCAAGAATGCCCAAAAATATCAGCAATTCTTTTTCAACTTAATTTCTAAATGTCATTCTATTGTGATGTTGTTTTTTGTATGTCTTTCTTCATGTTAGGCACCCATGAGGTCTTCTAAGAAGATGAAACTAGTTCTGCATTCATATAATAAAGTTTTATTGTCTTTTCTCAACTCAAAGTTGAGATTTAAGTTTTTTCTATTGTCATATAGCTGAGTAAATCCATTGTATCATATATTATTATTATTATTATTATTATTATTCAGGCCTCCATGGAGTCAAAAGACTCATCATGGGAGGTCCTTCCTAAAAAACACAAAGTCTATCATACCACTCCTTAAACTCATTGACCGTTCTTGCTCCCACCACTCCATCAGGCAATGCATTCCACGGTTCAACCACCCTCCACACAAAGAAACCACTCCTTACCCTTTTGCTCACAGTTTCCTTTCGTGACTTCCAGGGATGACCTCTTGTCATCAATCCTTCCCGCTGTTCAACCAAGCAAAAGAACTCCCCAGTGTCAACCCTGTAACCACCTCTCAATAGTTTAAA
This sequence comes from Typopeltis vanoorti, assembly GCF_054136105.1. Taxonomy (NCBI): domain Eukaryota; kingdom Metazoa; phylum Arthropoda; class Arachnida; order Uropygi; family Thelyphonidae; genus Typopeltis; species Typopeltis vanoorti. The sequence goes on from NC_143574.1 coordinate 38,639,468, forward strand.
AGTCTCAATCATATCACCTCTCCTTCTTCTATCCACCAAACTCTGCAGTCCACATTCCCTCAGCCGATCCTTATAACTATCCTTGTACAGTCCTGAAACCATCTTTGTCATCCGTCTTTGTATCCTTTCCACAGTTAATTTATCCCCTTCAAATCCTGGGTTCCAAATCTGAGAACAATAGTCCAAGTGTGGTCTGATCAGAGACTTATACAACGGAATGATAACATTCTTCTTTCTGCAGGTCAGTGTCCTTCTCATAATTGCAGCAATCCTCTGTGTTACCTTCACCACCTTTGCAATATGTCCCCTAAACTTCAGGTTTCTATCAATCATCAATCCCAGATCTCTTGTCTCCCCTACTTCCTCCAGTATAACTCCTCCCAGAGAGTATGCAGCATCCCATCGATGTTTCCCAAACCTCAAGACCTTACATTTTGCTGCATTAAACTGAAACCCAAATTCATTTGCCCATCTATCTAGCTTATCTAAATCCTCTTGCAGGGCTACTGCATCTGCACTATTACTAATAATCCTTCCAAGCTTCGCATCATCTGCAAACAACTGAATATTCGCTTGCAATGTCATTGATATAAAGGTTAAACAATATAGGTCCTAGTACTGAGCCCTGTGGAACCCCACTTGTAACCCTCTGCCTCCTGGAAACTGCTCCACCATACACAACTCTCTGATACCTATCAGACAGCCAATCCAGTTGACCAATCTGACATCCAGACCCATGTGTTGCAACTTAAATATCAGCTTATCATGTGGCACCCTGTCAAATGCCTTCGCAAAGTCTAAGAAAATTGCAGAATATGCCTTTCCCTCATCTAATGTTCTTGTAACTTTATTATAAAAGGCTAGCATATTGCTAAAACAAGAGTGCCCTTTCACAAATCCATGTTGACTCTCACAGATAACATTACCCTCATCTGCCCAATGCTGTATACGGTCCCTGCACACAGACTGGCCTATAATTAGACACTTCCAATCTGTTACCACCCATATGCAATGGTACTATCTTACCTTCCTTCCATTCCCTGGACACCTTTGCCGAAGCCAGACGTTCATTGAAGAGCCACGTTAAAGGCACTGTCAATTCCTTAGCACATTCTCTCAAAACTCGTGGTGAAATACCGTCCAGTCCCACAGCTTTACTGACATCCAGAGTACTCAGTATCTGAAACACACTCTCCTCCTGTACCTCCAGACCTCGAACCAGTCCTATCCCTCTAGCATTAAAACTGACTCCTCTAGGATGAAATACTCCAATAAAGTGTTCATTGAACAATTCCACTATGTCCTCTGCATCAGTCACTCTATTCCCATTTTTATCCCACAATATCATTCTTCCAGAGTCATTTCTCCTCCTACTGGCCACATAGCTAAAAAATTCCCTAGGATTTTCTTTTGATCTTAGGGCCAATTTCCTCTCATATTCCAATTTCGCTTTCCTTACCACACTAGTCACTCTTCTGGCCTGGCCTGTGTCTTATATTCTTCACCCATCCTCTCTTCACCTGTCTCCTTATATCTCTTCCATAGCCTCTTTTTCGCATGCAGTTCCTGTTTAATGTTGTTTGTCATCCTCTTTACTCCAAATTGTGTCCTCTTCTTCACTCGTGGTATACAACTTACCATTGCTGCTAACAAATATTCTTTCACAATTTCCCACGCACTAATGATATTCCGACCTTCCAATTCCTCCCTCCATGAAACTTCCCGAAGTTGACATCTAAGACTATTATAATCACCTGCCTTATAATTCCACATACGTTCCCGTCTCTTTGATACTCCTGCATGTCTATTCATTTTCCAAGTCAAAACCATATGGCCACTCTCTCCTACTGGTGGGAGAGATGTCATCTCAGTTATAATAAACTCTTCTGATGCTATAACCAAATCCAAAACTCTTGAATCTCTTGTTTTCTCTGTTAGATGTTGCCTAAGACATTTGTCTCTCAAGAATTCTAGAAATTCCATTCCCCTATTGCTACATGCATCTTCCTCTCTCCAATTTATACTACTGTAGTTAAAGTCTCCCATAACAATCATTCTTCTTGCACTTGCCAAACTTAGCTGTATAAACATCTCATGGACCCCATCCTCTGTGCTCCTGGGTCTGTAGCAACACCCCACTAAATATCCTCTCTTACCTACCTCTACTTCACACCATACGCTCTCAAAATCATTTGTCTCACTTCCTTCCAAAGCCTCCGCTCTTAGAGGACATAGGTCATCACTTGTCATAAGCAGTACCCCACCACCACGCTTTCCCCTCCTATCCTGACGAAAAATGCTATACCCAGCGACTTCTATTCCTGTTGTTATATCCCCTTCTGTCAACTAAGTCTCAGTGATCCCAATAATTTTTGGCCAGGCTGATGCTATCTGCGCCACCAATTCCTCTCCCTTATTCCGGATACTCCTGGCATTAGTATAAAGCATATAAATGCCATTGTTTCTATACCCAGCATTATCCCTTCTAGACTACACTGGGCTCAGTGTTACCTGACATCGTCTCCCTTCTCCCAAGTATCCATTCTCAAGAGGCCACCCCTGCTATCATCCTCCCTGTGACACACTGACTCGTTCAGAACAGCAATCTCTCTCCAGATGCCTACGTCCTTCCTCATTCAAATGTAAACGGTCTCTCGCATACAATTCCTCTCTTTCCTCAAACACACTCCAAGCATCCACATATACCAGTCCTCTCTTGTCACACATACTCGCTATTATGCCATTCAATATCACTGCTCTACTGCTCAGCTCATCATTATCATACCTAGGCAACACGCACACTATTTTTCCTCTCTCTGTTTTCTTCCGTACAGTCTCAAGCAAAAATCTCATATCTCTCGCTGCCCGACTTACATTACCACTCAAGTCATTCGTTTCTACCATCACAATCATCTCATCCACCCTTCCACCTCTCTTAATTGCCATAGCCACCCTTTCAATTGTTTCTCCTGGCAAACACTCCTCATGCATCCTATCTTGAACACCACGGATCATTGAGTCGCCATACATTATACCTCTTACCATTCCCTCCCTCCTATTGTTTCCATTCTCTCCTCTTCTTTCATTCCCTCTCCTCTACTGCTATTCTCTCTTGTAGTATTCCCATACCTCTCTCTCCTACTGTTTCCATTCTCTCCTCTTCTAGCACTCCCATACATCTCTCTCATTCCCTCTCTCCTACTGTTTCCACTTTCTTCACTTCTAGCTCTTCCATATCCCTCTCTCATTCTGTCTCTCCTACTGTTTCCATTCTCTCCTCTTCTAGCACTTCCATATTTCTCTCTCATTCCGTCTCTCCTACTGTTTCCATCCTCTCGTCTGCTAGCATTCACATCCCTCTCTCTCATTCCCTGTCTTCTACTGTTTCCATTCTCTCCTCTTCTAGCAATATATATATTTATTTATACTTACAAACATGGATCTTTGCACCTATGATAGCAATCAGTCAGATTTGTCAATGTAAGAGCAATTTGATTCTCTATAAAATAAAAACACAATAACAGGGAATGGAATAATAATGCATATAAATAAAAATTAAGATTTCCAAACCTTTCCACTTGGTTAAAGTAAAATTTTAAATAATATTAAGCCTTTCCAGTAAATTATTCATACAGTATAACATGGAAATTCTAGAGTTATTTTGATAAAGTATTTTACCAAAACAATTTATGAAAAATGTCTACACAACAGTCAGTGACGATTATGAAGTTGCCTGAATTTTAAAATATTTATAACATATTTAAAATATTTCAAATATTTATAACAGTTTTTTTAACTGAAGATGATTTAGCTGATTTCACATGGAGATGGTAAGGTTCTTCTTGCAAAATGAACATACCCATCAGGAAACATATAATATATACACTATCTACCAATAATCGTCTGGACACCCTGTTATTTGAAGTTATGGAACATTCCAGGTTTGTTAATAACATAAAAACTGGTGTACAGATAATACAAAGCAGAATTTCATTGAAGTAGTTGAATACAGGTGGTATGGCAACACGACATGAACTCAGTGACTTCGAGAGAGGTGTCATCATGGGCTGTCACATTAATCGCATGTCCATATGTTCCATTGCTGCTCAATTCGAGTCTCCAAAATCGAGAGCTGTGTCAATTGTGATCAATTGGCACAGACCGTCCGTGAAGAGTTCCAGAGCACCAGTAACATCATGGTGAGCGCTAATACTGTATGAAAAGAACTCCATTTACTGAGTTTCCATGGAAAAGCAGCAGTATACAAGGCAAATATCATAACAACACAAGGTGGCTTGTCTGGCTGGTGCAAGGACCATGTGAACTGAACTGCACAATTGACCAGTGGAAAACAGTACTCTGGAGCGATGAATCTAGGTTTACATGTTTCCAGTCTGATGGCAGGGTGTGGAGGCAGCCTGGTGAATTCTTGTTACCACAGTGTGTTTTACCCACAGCAAAGTTTGTGGTAGAAAAGTAATGATGTGGGGTGCTTCAGCTGGTTTGGAGTGGACCACTAGTCATTGTCCGTGGTTCCATTAAGATGGCTTGGTACCTTGATATTCTAAATAATCAGATGATGCCTATATTGTGGAGTTTTTATGGAATGGACCCATGTTACTATCAACAAGACAATGCCCTATGCCACAAAGCTGCAGCTTTGGCCTGTGCAGTCTTGACCTCAACCCCCATCGCACCTGTGGGATGAATTGGAGAAGCGATTGAGTTAAAGAGTAGCACATTCTTTATCTGTTGCTGAACTCAGTGCTGCTTTGGTGAAGGAATGGAGACAAATTCCAGCTGATGTCTGCTGCACATTGGTGAAAACTCTCCCTCAAACAGTGCAGGAGGTGATCAAAGCCAAATGTTGACATACTAATATTTGTCTGCTATCAACTGTAATTTGCTAAAGTGTCCAGATAATTATTGATAGATAGTGTATATATATGAAACCAGTTGTGCAGTTTACTTAATTAAAAGGGAGGTCATGTTTTATTTTAGTAATCTACTTACTTATTACAATAAAGTCACTGCTTCCTTGGACAGAGGAGAAGGATACACAGTAATATACTTGGATTTCGCAAAAGCTTTTGATAGAGTACCTCATGATAAGTTGACAGTCAAACTAGAGCCGATGGTGTTGGATACTAGATTAGTGCATTGGATTGGAGACTGGCTATCTGATAGGTATCAACGAGTTGTCTTTTGGTTGTGCGATATCCAGGAAAAGGAAAGTCACTAGTGGAGTGCCTCAGGGGTCTGTTTTAGGGCCATTACTATTTAACTTGCATATTAATGATATTGGCAAAGATTTGGATGGAGATATTCAGTTGTTTGCAGATGATGCAAAGTTGGGACGAACCATAAACAGTAGTGAAGATGTGTGTTTCTGAAAGTTCAGATATCCGCGTAACCATTCTTAAATTTTCCTTATTACCAAGTACTAAGGAAAATTTAAGAAGGTTTTTTCATTAATTAAATTTCATTAATTTAATTAATGAAATAAACAACAATGCAACATTGTCGAATGTTTTAAATTGTTTTCTTTTCTGTGATTTTTAGCTGATTTGACGATTTAGAGTAAATGGTGACAAAAAAATTGGTAATCAGAATGGTGGACTTGCAAGAAGACTTGAATAAATTGAGTGATTTGGCATGGAAATGCGGATGTGAGTTCAATGTTGCAAAATGTAAGGTTTTAAAATTTGGAAAACAAAGATGGGATGCAGAATTTATGGTTGGTCAGGATATGTTGTTGGAGGTGGAGAAAATAAGAGATCTGGGGTGATGGTGGATAAGGATCTAAAATTTAGGGGAAACATTGCCAAAATTGTGAAGACAAAACAAAGACTTCTGGGAATGATGCGAAGGACACTGACGTGCAGAAGTAGGGAGATTCTTGTTCCATTGTATAAGGATTTGATTATTATTATTATTATTATTTAGGCCTCCAAGGAGTCAAAAGACTCAT